>NW_019213691.1:330146-347295 GCF_002532875.2 Varroa jacobsoni
GAATTATATGATTCTTTATCATGATACTTATCAATATTATGTACACTACTGACATAGCACAGATTTACAGTTCAATTACCGTTGGCGGTCGCGCGAGGTAGGACAGATACAACATGCCTTCCTGTTTCTGTGTATTTCACTCGCATCACGTCTATCTATCTATCTATCTATCTCTCTATCTATCTATGTATCTATCTATGTATCTATCTATCTATCTATCTATCTATCTATCCATCTATCTGTATTGTTGTTATCAGTATTATTGTTGTTATAATAATCTCTTGATTTCTCTGTTCTGCTATACTCTCCGGACATTTCGGAATGGCGCTCGCAGAACAAAAGTAAAGTGAGAGCAACTGAGGCGTCGTCCGCGCTTGATGGCACAGATCGTTGTTGAGTACGGGTTCAGCAACTAATTGACCTCTGTTCAAGTCTACCTCTGTGTTGTCTGCTTTGCAGCGTCGATGATTTTCACTCCTCAAAAATTTCACTAACAGCCATAATTCAGTCGTGGCTGAAAATTTTACTCTCGGTTAATCGTCGACAATAGCTGTTGGCTTTCGACGGGCCAGCGGGCTCAAGTCACAGCGGAGGAGACGCCACCGGCAAACCTCCTTTTTAATGCTCCTAGTCGCGTACGAACCGTGAGCAAAAACACTAACGCAGACCTAAATTCGTATTAGGATAATGCAAGGGTATCGTCACTTCAGCCACTTAGTCATTACCTTATTGGCGAGCCATCACTCCTCGATCCAATCGTTTCAACAAGGCCAGCCCAGCCGGCTACTCATCAGTCCCTCGAGTTCCGCTACAGTGTTCGGTGAGAATTTGCGGCCTCTTTGGGTTTAGGGGGTACTTTTCCTTGGCAAAAATGAATTTTCCTATCCTTCTTACCGCTTTTTAGCCGCTTATTAAATTGTGGAGAGCATTGCTTAACTGTTCTTCTCCGAAAACAGGTTATGAAAAGAAGCTCTAGGACCTCCTTGTTGTTTCTCTCTAATGAGAGTATTTGCACATTTGTAAAATTCTATTCATCGCTCAGAGCCTAACATAGGCCGGCTCGAAGGATCGTGTCCATTTTCATGTCACTTCCTCCCTTTATGCATTAGTCTTTATTATTCCACATGTATTCCTTGCTGTCCAATGATCTCAACTGCTGTAGATCGCGTATAACCTTGTGCGCGTCTGGTCTGCATTGCCACAGTCGGCGCTATCATGACGCAACACGTCGGTTCCCTTTTGTTGTCATATTCTGATGATGATGATGATCTTAATATTTGCCTTTATTTGTGTTCCCATGACGAAATATGATGAAGAGCAGTCATTTTTGTTGAAAATGGATTTTTCCAGTGATTCCTATCTTATTATTCTTCTTATAACTCTAAGTTGTAGTATTTACAGCTGTGTGAGTCCGTACTCGTTGAGGTGAGACGACGTGGGCTTAGAAATCAGACATGTCTGCCGCAATTGCTGTTGATGTTCAGCTGTTGAAACGCCCCACACTACAATGGTGATACGACCGTTGATCGGAGAAAGTGCCACGGGGAGCTGAAAGATACAAAGGCAAAGCAATAACGGAACTTAACCTGAGAAACCCTTCCACTAAACGATGGAGGACTCATTTACTTTTTGAGATTTAAACCTTCAAACGCGTACCATCTCAGATTAGGTGCTGAGAAAATCTTGCAAGGACGGCTTCAAAGGGCAGCTATCATGCTCCTATCGTAGGGGTACTTGTACTAAAGGGTACGGACTCTTCCCAAAGGAGGTCAACGAACCAAAACAAGGCTTGCGACACAGGCGTTGCGCATCGAAGTGAGTAGCAGTGTACATATTTAAGATTTCCGTCTGATGTATTTAACCCTTTTCCGTAAACCAATAGCCACAAGGCAATAAGCGACACGACATAACGACTGCTCAGGAACATCTGAGATTTAAATATGTTATTGATACGAACTTCTAAAACGATATTTGTATTCACTGTGCCGAAGGTAACAGGCGCTGCCTTGCGTTTCTCTGTCTTGGCGTTCGGTGTCTGAAGCCTAGAAGTGCTTGTAAATAATTAGGCCCTCTACTTTGCCTGATTTCCTTTGTACAGGTTAATATTGAACCACGGCAACCAGATAGATTAGCGGACATGAGAAGGGTGCAAAGTGATCGTCAAAGCATGCAAACACAGATTTACACAAACTTGGTAAAATTCAGATAACATTCTGAAAACACTGTGTAGACTTTAGCAGAGGTAAAACATTTTCCGCTGGTTACGGATACGATCATAATGTCGTAGTGTGTGCAATGTTGTCGGACGATAGCGACGATCAGCATCTGAACGTCTTTGCCTTAGGAAACGTTAACAAAAAGGTCCAAAGAGAAATGGATCTTCGGCATCTTAATTTAGCAGAACAGATGCTAGGCGGCAAATGGAGTGCTGATGGCAAATAGTCATGATTAATATGACTGGTTAACAGGCAATAAAGTTTGCACAAATAGAATACCTCTAAAAACTGTTTCTGTATTGAGCCACATGCGATTATACTGCCAAGTCATTAGCACAAACAATTTTCGCTTACAGATTAATGAATTCAGCCGTAAGGCGGGCGGGGGCCTTTTTGGGACGAACCGCTCTCTGGTTGACCTGACTGGCTCCTCATGTGCCATAACAGTTGTTCATGTTATTGTTGCACTAAATACTTCGTACCATAAGCAACATGTTACAGCTAGTTGCTCCAGCTTTTCTGTATTTTTCTTAATTTCCTTTTTTACAATCGCTCTTTATTTTTACTCTGTCTCAGAGTGTTGTGCCGCGCATACTGCAGGCCTAATCAACGAGGACCCAGTCACTTCTGGTCCTATCAGGACTCATCTGTGCCACCCACATCGGCCAGCTGTCGTTTGCTGCAATGACCATTTCGTCAGCGCGCACACGACTCGGCGGCAAGCGGCTGAAGGTGATCGGGGGGTGGGTGTCCGTACTCACTAGGCCGAGTGGCCTGTGGGGTGCCTGGTTGTAGATGTTGTGGTGGCGCAGCACCTGGGTAAGGCGGGTAGAGGTATGGCGCCGGTCCCCCTGGACCCAATCCAGAGGGCAGACCCCCCGACAGGCCGCCTGGTAAGCCACCGGAGAGGCCGGCGGCAGATAGTCCTGGAGGAAGGCCAGGTGTTCCAGCGCCAACAGGACCCGTTAACGCGGCCAACGGAGGTGTCCCTGATGGGTTGAGTAGACCCGGGTGCTGTGAGCCCGGTCCAGGCCCTTCTGCCAAAACAACGTGTCCTGGTCCAGAAGGCACCGTCACCGTCTGCCCCTGAAATGCGTCCAAAAAAGATAAAAAGTCAGGACATTGCTTAGATTCTAGAGTGTATTGGCAAAAACTTGCATATTCTATTGTCAGCGCATTTTCCTCAGTGTCATTGTCCGTTCACTTACGGCACTCCAATTAAATCATCTACCGACAGCTAAACACGAGCAACTGCTTGAAAAACTGGCATCCTGCAGAAACGTTTTTACTGAAAAGTGTAAGTTTTTAACTTACCGGCCGAGGTTGATTGTTCGCCTGCGACTGAGAGTTCGCTTGTCCATTGTTACTGTTACTTTGGCTGCTGTTCTGCTGATTTTGCTTCTTCTTAACATTTTTAGTATTTGGCAGTTTATTGTCCTTTTTCCATTTCATCCTGTAAAAGAAATGCCATCGCAGTGAGCGAGAAGCATTTGTCGTCGACTGTTGGCAATATGAACTAATTTGTAAAGGTTTACAACTAATCCACCTATAATGTAGCTTCCATTAATCACTTTCTAATATTATGCGCTATAATGGTCGATATAAAGAGCGGGAGAGGTCTCCTTTTGCACACTCGCCTCCGATTTTGAAACCAGATTTTTATCTGGCGTTCGGTCAGGCACAGACTATGCGCGATCTCGATCCTGCGTCGTCTCGTTAGATATCTGAAAATCAGATCATTAGCGGTATGTCAGTTCATACAACAAACATAGCACATGGTTCTCTGCTTGATTGCTGAATTTAGTTTTGCCTAATCAGATAATGTTTTTCTTTTTTTTTTTTTTACTATCTTTTTTCCGTTAAAATAGTGGTTAGGATATCTTTAAGGGCTTTCATAACAATACGAATCGCGTTCACAAGTTAACTGGTTGGACGAAATGTTCTTTGTAAATAGGTGGGTTTACATCTTTACTTTAGAAGAGCATTGCTATATACCTGTTGAAATGAAATTCTTTCTCTAATTCGAGTATCTGATGGCGGGTGTAGGCGGTCCGTTGTCTCTTGGGTTCCATGATGTTGCCGAAGGCTCCATGATCGGCTGCTGCTCCACAGGCAAAGCCCCGCATCTGTGGATCCGGATACGGGTCTCCCGTCCAGTCATCAACGGAACGAGAGTCTGTAAAAGTAAACGTACGTACGGAAACAGTCTTAATTTAGAGCTAATCCGATATTGGTTGTTTATTTATATAAACAGCCACTCGAATCGAGTAGTGCATGGAGGTCCCTGGACGCTACACGTAGTTTTGCCGGGTTGAAACTTCCTTGGTCCGCAGACTTATCAGGAAACACGCGTATTGGTCGGTGAGTTTATCTCTTTTTTTGGAGGACAAACACACTTTCTTTTTTTAAATAAAACAGCTGATTTTAAAACGGTTAGCAGACGGTAACGAAATGAGGGAGCCAGAAAGAAAATGGCGCGATTCTTCAGTATTGTTTGCGTTTATTCTATTTTGTCGACAGGACTTTGTCACCCTTGATAAGACTAATTATCGCGTCGCAGGTCAGCATTGTTAATCCCTTAATCACTGCAGTAATGTCGTTTTCATTACCCACAGATGATGTTAACATTCCATAATACTGACACTATGTGGGAGAGACACAGATTCGTAGCATGCTTAAGTTAACTCAAATTGGAGTGTGGAACCTTCATGGATCATTTTAACGCAACCGCTGAACTTGAATTGCGTAAGTACCATCACATAAGCTTGTGGAAATGACACAAATCGTAATGTACTACACAGAAGGGGTTTGTAAAAAAAACCGAAATAATTAAAGTACTTCTAAGGATTAAGTTCGCACAGTTGCAAGTAAATCGGTGGCTTTTTGAGCGCAAGCAAGCTATAAACGTGTTCTTGCCGGAAGGAAGAAGAACAGGAGGCGGCTATAGCAAGGGGCTTTGTAAATCTCCTTTTGCTGTATAATCCGCTAGATTAATATGAGCAAAGATCGTAACGATAGTAAGGTTTAGAAATAGAGCCTAATGTGGTCCTAAATAATGTGCTTTATTTAAACTTTTCTTAGAGCACACAGGGACCTCTGGTGTTAGTTAAGCATCTTGTACCTATTTATTGTGAAGCCAGTTTGACAACCTGCCACTCAACATCGTGTTCACAGAAAAATGAATAGCATGCTTATATTCAACTATCGGATAGCAGAGCCTAACCTGAAGTTTGCAATTATTATAAAAAGGCAGACGAATGAGTTTTCAACAACATAGGCCAGTCTTTTTTATTCGTTGACATCGTATCAGGGCAGTGCTGTTGCTACGATATATTTTTCTCTCGCTTTGTCTCTGTATATTATTGGTGTCCAACACAGATAGTGATGGTGTGAAGAGGAATCTCGCAAGAAAAATTCCTTTACCCTAACGAATGGCATTTTTTCCTTGCTCACCACCATAATCGCCATTTTCGTCTTCATCATTGTAGACAATACCGTTCGGACCCTCGAGAACTGTCCAAAATCATGGACTCTTCACTCTCGTTTTACTTTTCATCTTTCCCTGATCCGCGACAAGAAAGCAAGCGGGGTCCTCTGCGCCCTCTTGCTCGATATGGCCTGCCGGCCGCGCAGCTCCTGTTTAGCATCAGACCTTCGTCAGCAGTAGCTTCGGCTTTCAGCCGTGTCGCGTCGCTGGCGCTGCGGTCGTTTTTGGTCGCAGAGCGATCCCACAGATTTCGGGTATAAGGTAGAAAGAGAGATAGTAGAAGAAGAAAAAGGCGGGTGAGGGTAGTAGCTATCGTTCGTTGGCAGCATCGGGTCGTGTTTTGCTTGCTGCTGATGAGTGTATACGGCTCTGTTGGGTTTTGTTTGATAGGCTTCAGGCTTTCGTAGGTGTATTGTCGGGTCAGGCCGACAGACACAGGCTGGAGGCAGCACAAGCTGGATTGTGTACCAGCAGGCAAGCCGGGCTCAAGCCCACTAGCACAAACCCCACCGAATAGCTCGGCTGAGCCCACGAACGCACCGAGCAACGGGTAAAAGAAGCCCGAGCAAGAAAGTGAGCGGCGTTCGACGTGGGGCGGTGCCTCGCTCGCTGCTAGCGAGAGAACAGTGATATATATACATGCGTATATATGTAACCGACCGGCCGCTGGCGCCGCGGCCGCTCTCGAGAAAGCTTAGCCGACCGTTGGTTGGCTGGCTGACTGGCCGTCATCTTCCGTTTCTCCTCGACCCGTCCTCGGCCGCTGCCGCCGCCGCCGCCGCCGCCGCCGCCGCCCTGTTTGCTTGCTTCGTCTGCAGCGGCGTGCTGGTGTCGGCGGCAACGGGGCGCTGTTCTGACAGAAAAAACTCCGCGAGACAGACCGACCAATCGATGAACCTAGAGCCCCAAGCCCAGATAGCCAGATGATAGCTGGCCAAGCCGGGCCGACACGGCGCTGCTCTTCGCCAAGTTCAGCTTTGTACCCGGCCGGCGGCCAGTCGCCACGGAGAACGCAACGGTTGTACTAGTCGCAGATTTAGCAAGAGAACTGGCCGTGCTGGACCACCAACAGCAAGCGCGTATATATATATATATATATATATATATAAATATATATATATTTGTACGATGCCTTGGTTCGGCCCTCCTTGCTTTCGATGGGGGTGGCGGCGGTATGTCTGTCGTCTGGCAGCAGCATAGGCACTCACATACGTACAACGAGGCGATACGCGGTGTAGTGACGAAATGACGATGCTCTGTCGTAGCCGATGTCGATGCTCTGGCGTCAAAGCGCTCTGACTGGGTGAATAGCAGGCAGACAGTACTCTGTTCAACACGATCACCATCATAGGAAGCACTAAGAACGTTGCTAGACCCGCAAACAACGCTTAACTTTAGCGGATTCGTTTATTTCACTTATTTTCATGGATGTTCAGTATACGCCTATGCAGCAGACCGATGCGAAACGTATAACTAGCAATTCCCACAGACCCGAGCCAAATCCCTTCCGCAACGGATATTTCACTTCAATGTCATATCAACACACATCATGCATTGGCAAATCCGTCCAATAACAGGTTATGTACGTTCCATGTAGATGATTGTACACTGTACACTGAGTTAGTGTGCCGATTACTAGCGTATGGTACGCGATAATATGAGCGCAGCCAGCGCTAGCGAGATCCGTTGACTGGCTGAAACGGACAAGCGATGATATACAGACGCTATCGCTAAAGAAAATGTCATAGAAGACACATACACTATCGATGTCCAAAGATGCCATGCGCCCACATTACTGCCGAGAGTGCGCGCAGAACTTGCTACATACATATGTGTTGTGGAATTCTTATCTATATATATATGGAATTTATATATTCAGCCAACCGGTTTGGGAACAGCCTCAGGAAGTAGCCTGAGTGCAAATATATACCAAAAGCTCGTTTTTAACGTTTGCCAAACATGAATCTGCGAACCATCTTAGAAGATAGGTGTTATCGAGAAATAGACCCAAAGATAGAGGTACAGTGAAATAAAACGTAGAATACCTCAGACAGTTTGAGCGTATACTTCGTAGTAGTAGCTCTGATTTAATCAAGCGAATTGGACATATTTTTGTTTGCTCAAAAAGGATGTATAGCACATGAAACAAGCATGAAGCACAATTAATCGGACAAGTTGACGGAGAAATCACCTGTACGTCCTCCACTCATAACAGCTAACTCCGTTTTGTACAATGGCTTCAGAAAAGATGGGCTGTTTGTTAAAAATATTTTTTAATGAATTTCATAGATAATATGTTTTAGCATAAACTTCATAGCTCAGTTACACTACGAATCGAAAGTATTACGTGCAAATTACCTTATACCGTTTCAATCTCATTCTCTTGAACCTGTCTGAGAAACTAGAAAAGTTCTATTCTGCACAGTCTAAAAGTTTTCTCTCGTCATTAAAAAACTTTAGTTCCTTGTGAATCTATGCAGTCGGTTCAGTGTTATTAAAAAAAAAAAAAAATTTAATAACAACAACAATCGTTCTATCTAATGCGGACATTAAAAGGGTGAAAAATACCTTAGGTTATCTCAACCTGAAACCATTTAGGTATACTGCGTCATAGTATCAGATCATCCAGCCAAATGACACTGGTGACTAGTAACGATTATTAATGTTGTATACACGGAGAATCCATCAGTCATTTTTTCAGGAGAAGGAGACCGCCATTGTTGTAAGCTAAAGCGAAAAAAAGAAACCTCATTGTCTAGCATACAGCGGAACATCGATGGCCGTGCAATTATTTACAATGAAACACTTAATAATATTAACAATAAAAATACCGCCATTTTGTACTAATTAGAACAACTTCTTACCGTAGCTGTACGAAAATATTCGCGCTTGAGTGAACGGCTAACCGTTTCTTTTTCTGGTAGCATATTCCATAACGGTACTTTCCACTAGGTTTGGAAAGCTCATTTAGGTCTTCGTAGGACACTATCTGTCCGATGTACAGCGCTCGAAGTAAAAAGAGGCAGTGTTAAATCAGTGTTTCAAGTCCGTGTAGCTTTGCGTCAGTGTGTTAAATTGGTTAGTTCTACAACAGGCTAGACGATGTCACTAGTAGCCCGTCTTATTTCTACTTCGTTTGATATGTTCCAACTAAGAGAAGAAACGTTGGGCCGCTCATTAATTTCGCCTATATAAAGCTACTTTTGATCGTCGAACCCACTTTCTGGTCAAGGGCAATCTTTATAAAAATGGTTTTCCCCATATATGAACTGTCCGCCAATAGACCACGGCCTCTCTGTTATCGCTGTCGTTTTAACAGAACGTAACGGTATCTTAAAGTTTCAATCTGTAATAGGTACGATTATATAGAATTAATCAACGCGAGACCAATGCAATCGTTACTAACTTCGGGCTCCAACATTGTCACGTTGACTCTGTCTGTTGGTGCCTTCTCACGATAGCGTTTAAATTCTGCTTACGCGTTAACGGATACGCTTCCGATGACACACATTGCCGTAATGTTTTCCGTGCATTTGGTACATCCAGGGGGCGATAGATTTTTTTCCTATGTACACAGTAGACCAAATATGTGTTCAGAACATAGTTCAGTAATAACAGTAGTATTAAAAGCTGCAAAATCTCTCTCAAAGCCGGGGCAATTTTCTCGACAGCTACGTGGAGTACTATAGAAGTTTTGATAGAAACCGCTTGCAGATAAAGTTATTCTATTGTAGTCTTTAGAGAAAAATGCCCTGCACTCTAGACGTCAATTTTTCGTGAAGCAAAAAAAAATCACACAAGGATCCTACGGAAGGTAACAACAAGTAGACGTTATGCGTAAGACGTTCCCTGTGTGAGTACCTCGTTTTATATCTAGTCGACAAAGCCATGTTCAAAACAAAGACAATGCGTGCATACGTACGTTACATGCAATACCCCTCCTAACACAAGGCATGAGATACAAGGTTTATTTTCAAACGCTCACTTCTTATAATCACTCTTGGAGAGAATATTTATGTTGCTCACAAGTATGGATGTATCAGTGATTTGTGAAACGAAGTCCATTCGATAGATTCTATCCTCTGGCCACTTATTATATAATATAACGGAACACTAGCGTTGTTTCCTTTGAATGATTAGCTTGCAAAGCGGCTATTTATGTTTCCTATGGGAGCCTGTTTTTGAACCTTGATAATGAGAATCTCAGTTGTCGTGAAACATTTTTGTGCTATACAATGGATATCCACTATATATGAGTATCAATGCAAACATGTCTGAAATCTGTCGTTGGGTCTGATAGCTGACAACATGTTGTTAGAACTCAAATGGGTTAATGATAAATAATCATGTCATGACCGATTTAGCGTTATACATTTTGCCCAGATCGCGTTTGTTTATATAGCGAATAAAGGCGCTCGAGCGATTCCGCGTACACGGCCATTTTCAAATTAGTGTAATTATCAATGGCATCAATTCAAGAAAGATGTCGTTATCTTGACTTAGCAACGTTAGCCAGCCAAAAATAGCTGATTTCTTGCCGACAAAAATTATACAAGCGTCACGTTCTAAACTTACTAGCGTGCACCTTCTAACTTGGAATAGCTAATAGCATTAAGTTGTAGTTACGTCGTGGAAGCTCTCGTTCAAAACCGTTATATTAGTTAACAGAAAATGCATGAAGTTGGCACTACTTTGGTACACTAGTCCGGCTTCTGCAGACATATTTTGGACGTATTTTGTAAAGGTTTTGCTGCAGTCTCGTGCGCCTGTCGATATGACAATAGATCCCCTGATTCCTAGTCCACGAGGGCGGGCCGGGGGTCTACCCTATGTACTACATTTCAACGACACTTATCGAATTCGGCGTGTGATCCCCCAGCGATGCCACACTGACAGTGTGACGTCGCTGGGGGATGGAAACAGAGGGAGAAGGCGTGATGTGTATATGTGGAGGTTAGTGCGGACGCTGATCGACCCGAAGGATCGAAATCGTCCATTGCAGTATAGCCATACTGATAGCTAATACAAATCGAGCCTTTGGCAAAACGCCTGATCTGAGTCGGCGTCGTGTCGCTTACATTTGTTTTGTATATTAAAGCGGAACGACGCGTGTACAGTCATCAACTTGCGATTAGTAATAATTTATTTTTAACATTATTTGTTTAATCAAGCAGTTATTGCTTTTAGCAACGATAGTAATAAAATAAAGCCACGGTTTCAGTAAGCATTTGTAATAAGGAAAAGGTTGATGATGTTTGATCACCGAAATCTACGCATACACACACATATACATGCCGTACCTCAACTACTGCAGTGTTGGAATACACGAAACACCTTTAACATGCGGAGAATTTTTTGAACAGGTACATTTTGATCTCTATTCTGGACGAAAATCGTGCCGTTACAATCGGAGCGCCGAAAACTGTGACGCACGTAAATCTGCGTAGGCTTTACGAAATATTTAATTAAAAATCAGTGGAATATTGTAAAGACGGATATATATCCAATGATTTAGCTCCAGACTCATTCCAGTGGGTACGCCCAGGTCGCCCGAAAAACAAACTAGTGACGAAGATGACAGACGAATTGATTACCTTGTAATCAGTTCGAATCCGTAAACGATAAAAAACAGGAAAATACTCAGAAATTGCCTGGCACGTATATTTTGGTCACGTAAATTGTCAAGCAAAGTCCGCATCCCTTCAATGAGCCATGTTGTTTAAGGACGACATCAACGACGACAACAGCTGATTTAGGATATGGGTTTTGTTATTCAATAATTCCTGGTTGAGCAGGTGCTTAGAATCGGCATCAGCTTCTCAGATAACAATACTCATTTGGTTACTCTGCCGGATCTCATTATTATAACTTTGATAATTACTTGCTCATAGCACATTCTGAAGATAGTCTCGAGTCCGGTATCGCCTTTAGGCGTTCCATCAGACGGACGGAGGGACGGACGGCTGGCTCGCTCGCAGCACGCAACAAACCATGTGCCTGTCTATGCCCGGGTTCGAATCTAGACCACAACGTGCCCCCAAGAACGCCCTGCCACCCACTGGCCTATCACCGACCCTCTCTAGCCGAGTGATAGAACTGGATAGCCGCAATGGTCATTTATTAGGATGACTTTTTTATTGTTGCTTAAACTTCTAGAAGTTCTATGAAATTCTTCTAGAAATGATATTCTATGGTGATAGAAAAAAAGCGCTCATTGTTTTACACGGCATGAACCGTAAATCTATCGTCATTGTCAATGTTTTTTGAAAATCTTGATGAGTGTTCTATGAGTCGGAGCGGATGATCGTACGTACGCTCGGCCTATATTTAATTAAAGTCTTATTGTAACACGGCCGTCACTCATCTGATCTGATCTGATCTGATCTGATCTGCGTATTAAACAATTCGAAACAAGATCACCAAATTGAAAAAACAAATTACCATTGTACTTCTGATATAATTTCAACGCCACATAGTATCGATATTTGGCAAAAGCTCGGCCTGCGTGCATTCAACAGTTGTGAGAAGCGTTTTCATCAGAATATCAAGTAGAACAGGACGTATCTGGATAAATGCAGGTGTGTATGTAAATATGAAAAGGAACAATTACCTTGCGCAGACTGTCCACTGTGTGCCTTCTTCATCCAGGGATAAATTACGGGATGTTCCGAGTCGGGTGTCCCCCGGCTCGAAGCCATGGGCGGAGTGGGTGAGGTCTCTGGGGATGTGACCCCTGAAACGTAGTCGCGACTCAGTGGGGACACCGTTGGCGCAGGAGAGACGTTTTGCCCAGGTGACACGACGGGTGTTGAAGGTGAGGACGCTGCAATATGGTCTAGGGGATGTTAGTCAACTGCTGAAGATTGTAGAAGTAATAACTAATTTCCCAATAGCACGATCTGTTGTGTTAGAGATGTTGTTCTGACAGACGTTGTTCACTTAACGATGGTTCCTTTGTATTTGCAATATCACTCGTAGTTTATCTAGCATTGCGTTAACGTTCGTGACATAACAGCACAGCGCGTCAACGGCTCGTTGTTCCTGTCGCGTTTATTCTACTACATACGGTGTTCCATGTTTTTTAGCATATTGAAAGGATTGTATCTATTTGTATGGAAAGGCAACAAGGCGTCCGGAAGAAGCGAGTGGACGAGTTCCTAACCAACTTCAAAGTACTACGCACTTACAGGCTTAATTCGCCTATGACTTCTAACAATAAACCGCTTCGTAGATACAATCTATCTTCGGTTTACGTAGAATACTTCCTGAACTCATCTACCCAAATGCCCAAAGAAAAGACCCAAGAAATATAGGCACTATTAGTGGCATTATTTGGCCAATGTCGGTGCATTATCACGCTTAGTCGATCTCTATACGATAAACGAGCAATCCATATTACGATATAACTTGGGACAACTTAGACGTTTAGGGAACAGTGTTTATAGGTTTTAGAAGTACTACTCTACTCTATCTACAATGTATAGTTGATACGGGACTGGATACAATGTGGATCTCAAATATTTAGATACTTGATTGGTAACTTAATTCAACTTATAGATTGTAAAGTGCGTTCCTACCAAAGGTAACTGCTAGAATGTAGCAATGAATTCTAATGGCATGAATCGCATGGCAAAGTGTTTGAACGCATAATTGGGACATTTCTACGGAAAAGTTGGGATTTTATGATGAGATAAACGCTCGGATATATCTATAAAGTAAATCCATTGTTTGGCCTTACGATAATTAGTTTTGTGAATTTTTTCTTTTTTTTTCTTTTGAATTTTGAAGAGAATAATTAATTGTTAGGCGCCGGTACCCTAATTGGTGAAGAAACTCATATTTGTTAAAGATCCGACTGACAATCCTGTTTCGTAGTTACACGACAACTTTGTGTTCGTTCTGCTTCTGCTTTAAACTATGATGACTTCCTGATTGTTGCAGGCGGTTACGACATTTTGTTCGGTTAAATTGATTCCTTTCAGATAAAAGGCATTTGCCTTATGCTACACTCTTGACTGGCAGTGTGTAGGGTTTATCCTAACTCTTGTGGGCACCACAGACTAACCAGGTTGAACCGCAGCTATTTTATAGACGTATATGCGATAAAATAAGGAGACGTGAGTTATAATTAAAAGAAACCTTACCATATTTTAGCGTTAACTAGTAATACCCATTACGTTATTGACGCTGAACTTATTTACGGCAGGGTAAGTAGTGAAGTCGGATGAAAATAGCGAGGGCAGGCTGCTATTATCAACTTTACGAGCGAGCACTCACAGTTCCAGTTGGAGCACCGGCGACGACGACGACGACGACGACGGCGACGACGACGACGACGACGACGACGACAATAACGATAACAACAAAAACAAAAACAACAACAACAGCAGCAGCAGCAGCAGCAGCAGCAACGGCAACGGCAACCACACGTGCAGCCACAATTGGCTCTCTTTCTGCTGTGTCTGCTGCGTCACTGCACCTCATCTCTGTTCCTCTGTCCGTAGCGCGCTGGTGTTGTCACCGACAATGACGCCGCCGTCGCATAGAATGCAATGAACATGAGAAAGAGCGGCGGCGGCGGCAGCGATTGCACGAAGAGATGTTAGAAGAAGCTCCCTCGCCCGCAGCGACAGTCGCAACAGCGAAGTAGGCGATAGAACGACTAAGCGGCTGAATGAGCGACGCGCCGACCAATGGGTAGACGCCATTGAGTCACTGAACAGTACAGAATTGATATGGACGGCAGCAGGCTCAGCGCAGAACAGCCATGGCTAAGCAGTAGCAGTGCTGGCAGCAGAAGCGGACGTCGAATACGACGACAGCGACGGCTTTGGTAAAGACGCCTTGCCAAAGCAGGAGTTGGCCGTGTGCCAGGCGCAGTCGATGACAGGGGCGGCAGCGACCGCTACTGCGACGGTGGACGTCGTTACTTCGCCTGTTATTGCTGTTTCTTTCGCAGAAAGAACTCAGGGAAAAAGACTACTCGCAGACTGCTCGATCAACGGCGACGACGAAAACACGCAGGAATACCGCCAGCAAATAGAAGGCTCTGTCGGTGGCACTTTGGCGAGCAACTACCAGCGCTGGAACTAGCGTCACAACAATACTGAGATGACGGATATTACAACCGCAACATATTGTCCTTAGACGCACAGACGGGCAATGACGGCGCACGATTGCGCTCGTACCAAGTCAAAAAGGCAACGCGATGGATCGTGGGATAGATTGTAGTTTATAAGCGGCAGATAGTCGTTGTTGCTGGCTTGCAGGGCCAGCGTGGACGGGCAAATGCCGGCGGCGGCGGCGGCGGCCAAGCACCGAACGTCGGGACGCGGACGGACACACGGGCCGACATACGCATCCTCATCTATCTGTAAGTCTGTCCGTCTGACTATGTGTTTTTGCCTAATCCATCTGTTCAGGTACACCACCAGACAGACAAAAACGGCAGCCATCGAAGTCCAGCGATGGCGGCCATTCTGCTTGCCGTCGGCTGAACGAACGAGACAGAATAATTCGACAGAGAAGCATAATCACCGCGTTAAAATAGAGCAACCGTTGACGACGAGCAGCGGGGCGGTAAGCGATGATCAGGCGCCGTCAACTTATCTGATAAACGTCCCTTCCATCAATCGCCTCCTTCTCCTCTTGTTGTCAATTTTTACATAATAAATATCTAATTACGTATATGTCATGACAAAGGACGTCCGATACGTGAATGTTCGATGTGCAACAGAGTCGAAAGGACGGAAGCCAGGGCAAAAAAGGGCGCTGGCAAAACACAACGATAATAATTTCCTTTTAATGAGGAACAAAGGAAGGAATGAATGCGTGTTTCACTTTCACTTTTGCAGATTACGACCAATATCTATACACAACGATCTTACGCCTACGGCCTTCATTAGAATTTCTTTCCGACCAATTTACCTGTCGCTGACTTTAGCTCGGAACAAGTTAGTTCTGCTTTTACTTCCTTCAATTGATTGAATTGGTGAAGCTTGTTAAGGTAAAGGCACAATTGACGAGTAAGATCAACTTTATTAAGCCCCTCTGAGATGTTCTCTTCATCGAGTGACCAGTGTTAACGGCTGGAACTTTATCATAACTCCTGCTGCCATCTACAAGCTGCGGATCAATCTCTTTCTCACGACGATTTTTATTACTCAGCTCGGATGAATCAAGCGGCAATTGTTCGAAATTCTGGGTATCGGCGTGGCTCAATAAAAAGCCTACTTTAACTACTATTATTTTACGTGTTCTCGTTGCACTACATCGAGCTGGTGATTGCACTGCTAATCTACAACGGATTTGGTTTCTGGTAGATTTGTGAAGCCGGCCCTCGAACACAGACGGACGCTTTTTACATTCATATAAATGTACAAAATACAAACGCCAATCAAAAGATGCACGATTTTCCAAGGCTATGTACTATTTCGGCGTCCGCCGAACGACCAACTATCGCTGATCCACTGATCAAAGACGATCACTTCAAACAGACCGACTATTGCAGTGATTATATAAATGCATAGTTACAATAGGAGATGTGATAGTTAGCTCCTTCGGAATATGTTAACATAATCTTGGCACATTGTTCACGAACACAGTACTAACATGGTGACAGAAGTAATAACAAAAAAAACATAGATAATACTATTGATATTACGACTTTTACGGCTAGAGTTACGATTACGTCGTAATTATACGTAGTTAAAGGAACGAGCAGTATATAATACTGCACTGTCAGTACCATTGGATAATTTCAATTGCTCTCCGAAGATACTAAACTTTTCAAGAAAAGTATACTACTACATGCACTTACTATGAGAATATATATCTAGCTCTGGATAGTTCTTCGGCACCGGTCTTCACTTATACGACAGATTTCGTTAGACGGCGAGCACTAGTCTAGCTATCGATTATTAACCTATGCCATTTTTACGCTTCCGCTAAAGGTCGCCAGCCATCGTACTTCACCCTTCTCATCATCATCATTGCCATCGTCGTCGTCGTCGTCTCATTTTCCACCGGTGGACTCCCATCTCGGTCGTTTACTTCAACTCTAACAAAGGTTCATATTTCTTCACCCACCTAGACTTTGTAATCTATCCCTCGCTATTAAAGCCTCTTTGCAGTCCCACCATTATTCAACTCCGACGTCGTTTGGGCCATCGAGTGGCCGGGCTGAGCCTTCAGAAACGTTGGAGAAATGGGTGCAATGCGCTTTTCGTCTCAGGCAACTCCATCGAATCTCCTGCTATGGACCCCTCGAAATAACCTCTGCTCCCTCATTTCCTCCGCTGGCAGCCTGTGTCGTCTCTTTTTCCACTTCACCTTTTTTTACGAAAATCCCTTTTCCTCAACTCTTCATGCTGTTCCATTGTTGTATCCACTCCACAGCTTTCTACTGCAATCATATCTGTCTTTCCTATTGTTGCCGCCCTATATA
>NW_019212981.1:0-1521 GCF_002532875.2 Varroa jacobsoni
GGGGAAGGGTTTATTAGGGGTTTCTCTAGTATCTGACGGGAGGGGTTCATTAGGGGTTTATGTAGTATCTGAGGGAAGGGGTTTATTGGGGGTCTATATAGTATCTGAGGGGGTTTATTAAGGGTTTATGTACTATCTGAGGGGGTTTATTAGGGGTTTATGTAGTATCTGAGGGGTTCATTGGGGGTTTATGTAGTATCTGAAAGGGTTTATTAGGGGTTCATGTAGTATCCGAGGGGTTTATTAGGGGGTTATTAGGGGTTTATGTAGTATCTGGAATGTTAGGGTAGTAACTAGAGAGGTTTATTAGGGTAGTATCTGGAGGGGTTTATTAGGGTAGTATCTGGTCTGGCTATCAGGGGTTTACAGGGGTTTATTAGGGTAGTATCTGGAGGGGTTTATTGGGGTAGTATTTGGTATGACTATCTGGGGTTTACAGGGGTTTATTAGGAAAGTATCTGGTCTGACTATCAGGGGTTTAAAAGGGGTTTATTAGTGTAGTATTTGGTAAGTAATGAGTATCTACTGTAATGGTAGTATCTGTTATCTAGTATCATCTGTCTGTTGTGGGTAGTAGTAGTAGTATCTGTCGTGGGTGTTGTGGCTAGTAGTAGGTGGGAAGTAGTAGTAGTATCTGTTGTAGGTAGTAGTTAGTAGTATCTGTTGTGGGTAGTACTAATAGTATCTGTTGTGGATTGGTAGTAGTAGTAGTAGTAGTAGTAGTAGTAGTATCTGTTGTGGATTGGTAGTAGTAGTAGTAGTAGTATCTGTTATGGATTGCCAGTAATAGTAGTAGTAGTATCTGTTGTGGATTGGTAGTAGTAGTAGTAGTACCCGTTGTGGATTGGTAGTAGTAGTAGTATCTGCTACTGACTATCAGGGGTTGTATTAGGGACCGTATTGTATTTACTATTAGGAGTAGTCGGAAGCATCTGTTACCGCATTGTATCTGTTACTGACTTTTAGGGGTAGTGGTATTTGTATTGTGGGTAGTAGTATCTGTATTGTATCTGTTACCGTACTAGGGGTAGTAGTGGTATCTGTATCGTAGTAGGGGCGTTGTATCTGTATCGTATTGTATCTGTTACTGACTATCAGGGATAGTAGGGGTTGTATCTGTATCGTCTCAGGGGTAGTAGGTATCAGTAACTGTATCAGTACAGCAACTGTATCAGTAACTGTATCAAGTAGTAGGGTCAACTGTATCAGTAACTGTATCAGGTAGTAGGGTAACTGTATCAGTAACTGTATCAGGTAGTAGCGTAACTGTATCAGTAACTGTATCAGGTAATAAGGTAACTGTATCAGTAACTGTATAACTGTATCAATAACCGTATCAGTAACTGTATCAGGTAGTAGGGTAACTGTATCTGTATCAGTAACTGTATCTGTATCAGTAACTGTATTTGTATCAGTAACTGTATCTGTATCAGTAACTGTATCTGTATCAGTAACTGTATTTGTATCAGTAACTGTATCTGTATCAGTAACTGTATCTGTATAAGTAACTATATCTGTATC
>NW_019212981.1:1940-4539 GCF_002532875.2 Varroa jacobsoni
GTGTATGTGTATCAGTAACTGTATCAGGGGTAGTGTATATGTGTCAGTTACTGCATCTGTATCAGGGGTAGTAGAGGTTGTAGCTGTATCAGGAATAGTAGGGGTTGTATCAGGGGTAGTAATGTATCAGGGGTAGGTATCTGTATCGGTAGTAGGGGTAGTAATCGGGGGCAGTAGGGGTTGTATCTGTATCAGGGGTAATGGGGGTTGTATCTGTATCGTATCAGGAGTTGTATCAGAGGATTAAAACTCTAGATTAATTACTGCTAGTAGGGATTACTAGGGGTAGGGTATTTGACTGACTGTTTACTACTAGGCGTTACAAAGCCGTCCTTTCCTGGTAAACAACTTCCATATTTGATGGCAAATCCTGCATGTCATCGACCTTAGATCTGGCACTCTTTCGTGCAACTCCAAAACTCGGCATTCTGGCTGCCGGCAAACCAAACACAGCGATTGCCTGAGCGAGGTCGCCATTCATGCGGGTTTTCTTCTTAATTGTGCCATGGTAGTACGACGGGTCCTGTAACCCAATAAGTAGTTTTCATTCTTAAACGGAACGCACTGATAACTATGGAAAAGCAACCCGAGTCGGACATACCTGTCATAGAATTTTTTTTCTGGTTGTCAATCATAAAATGGACAAACGTCTTTTACCATTCTCTGCATCAAGTAACGTAAACTATTCATTAGATTCAAATACTTACGGACAGATACGAACGGGGTAAAAAAAATACAGAAAAAAAAAAACAATCGAACGAGAAGTTGAAGGCCTAAATCGAGACAAAGCACTCTTGTTCATTGGCATTATGTTTCATCGCGCATGACTTCAGCGAAGTTCAATTCGCAAGCCATTTACCCAATATTACACTCGCTTGTCCGTCCAGCGTGCCGTCGTACGCCAAAAATCATAGCAATTCGATTTATGTATAATGAAAACTGTTACATTACACACACGTTCGACACATCCATCCACATCATAGTCGCACTCTATATCCATGTTGGCCAGCGACTTTTTGAGGGGTCTGACATTTTGGGAAAGTGTTGAAAACTGGTTTTGTATGATTTCAATGGGGTAAGGCATTTGCTTCACTGGCCGTGCGCCTTCGCAGATAAATCGCCTCTTCAGTGACTTCTTATCCGTCGAATTTACAAGCTAATCAACCAGCCAAACGAAATATTTATTGACACGTTGCATGCATTGTATACTCAAACTTGCACGCTTCGTGTAAATAAAAAAAAAAAAAAATTAACATTCCGGCCCCTATTGCAACCTGGGAGCAAATGAAACCTTCAGCCTTCGAAAGTAGTTATTGCGGATCACGTGCCTGTAACGTTGTTTAATAAGTGCTTTTTCTTATCAGAGTAATATCTAGCCAGCATACACAGTCTATCTAAGAAATGTTTATTTAAAGTCGATATAAGGAAAGTGTTTCGATAGAACATGTGACATTTGCTACTGGTCTGACTCTTCTGTTATTGCTGTCGTTAGCAATTTCTGTTTTATTTGTGCTTACCGCGACAGGTAAAGTTATTTCCTATATAAAAGCTATTGGAATAACGCAGAAGTCATAAAAGAAACAAGAAACCGTAGGTATTCTCGTTAGAACCCGCAAAGATGCATGAACCAATGACGTCACTATATTTGTTAGCAATAACCTTGAATAGTTACCGTTAGTTAGCTTTGTTTTTTTTTTGTAAAAACACACACCCTTTGCACAAACCTAATTTACATCCGATTTTGAGCGCCAGTTAAATGAGTAGAGGGAGCATATTCAACAATTGAGGCTTTAACACGAAATATTTTAGATATTTAATGATCGTCGTAGACGGCCTATTGTAAGTGCTATTCCCAGAGCTAGCCAACCGGCAAGGTATCTGCCATAGGATATTCTCTAGTTATTATTTCTTTTTCTTAGTTCTATGTTTTTTGTGTTTACTTACCAATACTTCAGCTTTCAGGGTTATACCAGATCCGACGTTCACGCTGTCAATCGAGGCCTGCCTTGGCCTCGATGCGATTAGTTGGGGGAAATTCTGCGATGACCTGACGCCCATCGGCGAGCCTAAACAAGCTGGCGTCGGTACGGGAATCTCGTAAGGAAGGGGCGAAACTCCTGCTGACCAACTCGAACATCCGGGTACCATGTGTAGGGATGCATCGCCCGCCTGTGGAGTGCATATTGCCAATGAAAGTAAAATATTGCCTCAATTAATTTAAGAATATGTGTGTCACTGAGCCATGTAGAATTTTCAAACAGCCCGCTGAATAGCAGGCTAAATCAGATAAAGGATCCAGTTGCTGTGGGTTAGTGTTGCAGTGAACGTGCAGTAGTAACATATTTGTCCACTAAAACTTAGAAATACCCAGTGAGGCGGTCTAAGTTCGAAATCAGATTTACATTGATGCTGGATCGCCGACCGTCCGAAATAGCAATACTCAGATAAGTTAAAGTAGCACCGGGTATAAAGATTGAGACATTTATAATTTTTAATTTCAACACTGCTTCTCGAGATTTGTTATAGCATTGTCGAACGAGACTCATTGTGCTACACATTTACAATATCAATTACGTTATTTCATTTGTATTATTTTATA
>NW_019212981.1:4639-54312 GCF_002532875.2 Varroa jacobsoni
TATATATATATATTTTTTTTTTATTTGCTAGGCTGTCTCATTAGGATGCCAGTAAGCAGATGGAACAGAATCTCAACTTCTGAGTCGTACTTGAATTCACAGTATATGCAGATGCCAGTTAGTTGTTAAAATAAGTTGAGTATACAAAGAAGCAATCTTGTCGGTAAAGCATCGTAAACCGAATAAGCCTGGTCTGCCATTCAGGCTAATGAAAAATTACTGATTTTAGATGCGGAGCCTTTACCATCCAGAAGCACCCTCCGCTCTTCAGTAACAAAAAAAAAGATTTCTTTAGCCGCAGTGTTTGCAAATAGCCTCAGAAAACAAGTTATCCATCAAGCTAACCTGAAAGTACTATTGCTTGTTACTCGAATCACTTCTAAATGAAAACGAACTATACAGATAGGTAATCGTTTCATCATCACCTATGCCACCAGTCTTCTGCGTAATATCGTTAATGGGCAGTCAGTTATCGGCCTAGTTCCTACAGAAGAGAACCGATGGCGGGAAGTTTTTACGTCATTACCAGTTGTCTATCATGATCACTATGAATACCAAACTTCTCTCTAAGTTTTCCCACACCACAAACCGTGTCAGACCTGATTTAGATCAAGAATGCTTTTCCTTTTCGTAGCGTACAATTGCTCATCCAGCTGTGACCGCTTGTTTAAGAAATAGATAATTGTACATCAGCACTTTTCTGTTTTCGTCATCAACTTTGGGATGTATGTTCTATGAAACCTATCTTGATGAGAAGTTTCCTGTCGAACAGAAGCCTCTGACACACTGAGCATGCCGCAGTCGATTGAGTATGGCGTGCTTTTTGTCTGACATGTCGTCGTAATGCTCCATTTGTTTGTATGAGGGCAAAGTGATAAGCGTAAAAATAGAGCAAGTTGGGACAAAAGGATCCCAGGAAAAAAATGAGCCAAACGAACTAGCAAATTGACAGGAGCAAAGCGCGATTGACTCGGTCCGAGCAGAACTAACCAGAAGTGAATCCACATAATTATAATGCTTACTCCACCGCGCGTTCCCATGTTCGCTATCTTCGACGCAACTATTCAAGCGAAATTATCAACAAAGAAAATCGTACAATTTTTTCGTTCTTTAGCTCAACGATACAGGCGATATCGACCAAATACCCTCTGTGTCGATTATGGGCACCCCACAATGTTTTAACTCCTTCAGCACCAACTAACCTGTCGAATATCCACAATTCTATTTCAGTCAGAATATCTGTATGCAAAGGCATCCTGTAGCAGAAAAAAACGTTAACGTTGCAGCTGTAGGGCGGCGGGTAGCTCTGCTACGACGCACAGCTCTTCTAGCGCTGGTGGTCCGATGATTCACCTCTACCGACTATTTCCCTTTAGAAAAAGCTTGTACAAGAGCGTTTCATTCATTTCGTAATCCCTTTGCCAAACTTCACCGACATTAGCTTTGTCGGTAGCCGCACTCGGGCAGATCGTTCCGATACGACACCCCACCTATGTGCCGTTTACACCAGCCTCGATAATAGCACATCCCAATGTCCGTTATGCGCACTTGGAACACGTCGTTGTAGCAGCTGGGGAGGGCAAACGATGTTGAAACTCGTCTAGATGTTACTGTCGTTGATGCAGAAACTGCGAGTCTATCTTTACGACATCTTTTTACGGCTCGAACGTTGTCACGGGGGCACCCACGGGTGGTGATAGTCCTTAAATAGATGTTCCTGGTGTTTTGTAGCTTGCAATATGTGTGAGTGTATGAGCTCCTATTGGAATTGGGACAAACGGGTACTGGGGAGAAATGCACTAATAGGTTTCAGTTCCTCGATTTTCCTAATACGCATATATATATATATATATATATATATATGTATATACACTATTTAACTTAAAACCCTTCCTGTCTTGTAGAAGAAAACTGCTATTTGAAATACATTTATGATTGTGAACAGCTATGGCTGAGGCAGATTGTTAACTAAGAAAGGTCGGTTAACGAAAGTGGCGGACAGGCGGGTAGTAGATACTTAAGGCGATCGTAAGCAAACGCTCCGCAGTTCGCTAACGGGCTTGTTTCATTTTTATCCTAACATCTTTGTTTATATGAAGAACATTACGTACACCTCTGTAAGACTATAGACGTATGGCACATTTGAGATCTACTTTTAATTCATCTATTATAGAGAAGGAGGGAAGCAATACTTGGCGATATTTCTAAACACGAAATTTCTCAAAAGCTATTCGTTGTGCGTGACAAGCTTCGAAAGACGACAAAAAGTGTAAAAGTTAAGAAGTTCCAAACATTTGCTTACATTCCCTCGTCACGCTACCGCATTCCTAACAGCAACAGAAACGGCACTTAAATATTTCAAAACAAGACATTTCTACCCCTTGAACTTCAACTTCATGTAGGTAGCGCCGTACCACTCCGCCAAATTACGAACAGAACAAAGCACTATTATTGCTAGCCTATTAAAGACCGAGAGTCATATATGGCTTCAGGTTTAAACATTACATCATCTAGCAGTTGCGTGTTCATTAAATTCACAATTTATTATATATATCAACATTAACAACAAATGCCATCAGTTTATGATTGTTTATACACTTACGCATATACGCGCGTCTAGCATGTTCCGTATTAACAGTAGCATGGACAATAAGTTCTGTTACTTGATCCGCGTTTCGCTCTTTTCATTTCAAACTTATCAGCGTTGTTGAATTAATATAGCGATATAAGCGTATAGTCACCTGTCATATCTGTAGAATGGCTGGCGGATCCATCTAATGAACGCTTTTGAGTTATCGAGCCTGTACGCAAGAAAGTGAGCAGAACGGGCCGTATATCATCAACATGAACAATGCATGTACACAAAGGCCTGCACACTTAAACAAGCATGTACGGCCTTACGAGCGGGCAATTGAACGCCCAGACAATCGTGACAATGATGTTTACCCGTTGACTGGGCCAATCACTTAAGGGTGATTCGCGCAGTGAATTCTGTGCATTATGCACATCTAGCACAATGCCGAACGTGCACAGATCTGTATAGATGATTGCGGTTCGCTAAGTGTAAGCTTGTCGCCATTGTTATTGCTGTGTACACTTAATCGTACGGAAGGAAAAAACGTCCCGGTGTTAGCGTTTAATAACAAGTGGCAGCAGGGTAGCATTTGACGACTTTAAACAACGATCGGACCAGATCCGATCCGATCCGATCTGCTCTGAGTCGCGTGACGCCACTCCGGGCTGCATCTCGGTTCGCAGCGCGTTCAGAACGTCTCGAGGGCAAACATTTCTGTTCACGTAGCAATGACCATCGTGCCATATCATTACATTCGCATAGTGCGAATATGATCATCGTGCTCGTTGACGCCTGTGCTGCTGACGATAATAACGATTGCAAACGATGCACCTTCAACCCTTGCCTGACCAGTCGTCATTTAGCACCCCGAATAATAGCAAGCTTCAAAATCGACACTGGCATTTCTGTGAGGTAAACAACTTTTCGAAAGACTCGCTCAACAGCTTTTTTGGAACTGGTCAGATGGCCATTGCAGCGCTATTGCCATCTGTAGCAGTCGCCATTGATTTTGCTCAAGCTACGTTTGGAAAGGGAGTTTTAAAAAACTCACACGAACCACGCCGTTTTCTGAGTGTCCGAAGGCACAGTAAAAAAAAAAAAGATAACAGATCACACACAGATTCACACACGTAGATATGATGGTCGTTGTCATCTGATGATTACTTCGAATAGCTATTTCGATCTGTCCAGACAAAGACACACTTTGAACAATTGCTACGTATGCTATTGACCCTCTGTAGTGACGCGAACATTTAGTAGAGGACCAGAGTATACAAAGTGGGCGAAACTGAAGCTGGGATTCTCAGAAGAATTTTGTAATAGACAAAAAGAAGCGATGGCGAAAAAATGACCAACTGACAAAGACACGTTGCTGTTATGCCTGTACGATAACAAATTGTAGACCAGATCCATGAAACAACTGCAAGCGAAACATGGACAGACCGTATATCTTAGAAGAAGTTGCATGCAGTCCAAATTCCAATAGCGCTATAACTGGCGAAGCCCTTACGAAGCACACTTTGAATTTGGTAACTGAAATGGTATCGTTGACTGGTTAACGTTTCAAGTTTGATGCCCGATACTACCTTATTTAAGCATTGCTTCATAGGGCTCTGTTTTGAACCTAGACTATCTCGGGCGGAATCGAGAATTTTTTTCCGGGAACTGTTTTCGTCGTCAGAGAAGGGCAATCGTATCCTGGGGCTAGAAATAAACTACTGGGAACTAGTCCGCATAGCCTTTAATGTTGCCAGTTTTGCGTTTAATACCAAAACCGCTTTGAGTTTTGAAATCCATTGCTTTACCAGATGAATGACCTTCTATTAAGAAAAAATATACGCGGTTAATTTAAGATCAGTTATACATTTTTCGTCATCACCAACCTATTCATTTACATTTATCATGTAAATCTGGCTGTAATAGCTTGTTACCTGAAATACTAACGAGTTAGAGTAGATGTCTGTTCGTCTTGTTATTATCGTAATTAACAACAAACTTTTTACTATACAACGTTTACGAGTCTAAGCCGAAACGTTTCTCTACATGTTCGCGTGGCGATTTAGATAGCCTCTTGTTGAAAGAGACCGTGGATCGCTGCTTCAACTTTCCAATTTTGCAATGACATGTACTGCACAATCTGTGTGTAAAAAAGGAAAGTAATATATATACATATATGATACGCTCCTTAATTCAAATCTGACCATCCAGAACCACTCCGGCCAACCCCTTCCTCAAAGATATACACTAAATTATAGTACCAAACCGAAGCACAGCGGTCGCTACGTTGAATTTAATTCGAATATCCTTCCTCTTTTTTCATCTACACGGCAATAGACAACGAATGTTTTCCGTCTATTTTCCAGTTGAATGTTTAAAGCCTCCGTACAGTAAGTACGCTTGCAACAACCAGGTGAAGTCTGATACTGGTCAGAAATGTCAGCGCTTGTTAGTCATTGTTTGCGCCTACCCCGCACAGTTTATTATTCAACTTAGGTAAAACCGATCTAATTTACCGTCTGTCTCAACCAACTCAGGCTCGGCCTGCCAATTCGATCAAAGGCATTGGACAATAGATGGCAGAATACGAAACAGTTAGCTCACTTGTGATCGTTTGACCGCGATCATACCACGGAAGTTAACCAGAACGGAAGCAGTTAAGATACCGCTCAAAATGTTCGTATATTTCCGCATTGCCGGTTGCCCATATCGTTCTTCAGTATCTCTGTTTTGTGGCAGCCCAGTCCTTTGGACCTTCCTCTCCTTTTTCCCTCCTTTTTCTTACCATTTAAAGAATAGGAGCAAAATTCAGAAAGTTCTCGTCACTCGTTCACCGTTGGGCTTTCCCGCACGTATTTTACATCGTAACAAACCGACGGTACGATAGATACCCTTCTATAATTTTGAACAGCTAATCAACATGTAGTTGATCTTGGATAGAGGTTGGACGGGGGTGGGCAGACATTTGGTAAGGTCGTCAATGACCAACAATCTGTACAATGGCACCAGTTAATATATAATAGATAGAACATTTTATAGTAGCAGCAGCGTCAGAGATATTCATCCGAACTCACAATTAGAAACTGATTGACCAACGGCAACAGTAAGTAGAATCCCTAACCGCTAGCAGCGGCTGATGTATGACTACTGTGATTATAACGGAGAGATCGAGATAAAATAGAGGCACGCCATTAAACATAACAAATAGTACTGAAGGCACAAAAGAAGTTGAAATCGATGACAATAAGCGAACTTCAGTGTCAAAGAAAAAAAATGCTAAGAAAAGAACAAGAGGATAACTGGGCGATATTGCCTCATTAGAATTCTGGTCGACCTCAACAACTCTTCACTGACCGACCATCGTATCCATGTGCATACGATACAAAGTATTCAGACAATGACAATCAAAACTGCCTTAGACGGCTACACCGTATCTCCTTTGTATTGTCTAGAAACCGGTAAACAGGAAGGGTTTGGTAGAAAACGACTGCCAAACGTGACCACGCCGGTCTGAATTCTGCTTCACGAGAGCAGAACCGGACAGGGTTCTGGAATAGGCTAGTTCGTACTATTGCGTGATTATGTTGCTAACGGGGGCATCATCGTAATAGAGGGGGATTCCTGGGGATGGTGTACCCTATTGGAACAGTCTCTCGTCGCCAGTTCAAGTAATTTCAGCCAGTCAGCCAACAGCATGTGAGCAGACTTGTCTAAGCAACATAAGGACGACAGAAGAACTGCATGGTTTAGAAAATGAATAGTTCTGGAATAATGTTCATCGGTGAAGAAGAAGAAGGTATTGAAATTTGTACTAAAGATGCAGAACTCTTAGAACTAATTACAAAACTCGTAATTTATCAATAATTATCCTCAGCATCACCAACAGCATCATCATCATCATTGTAGTATTATCGATGAAGTTACCACTGTTTTTGGTGATGTTTGAGGTGCTTAAAAGTCAATGTAGACGGTTACGGCGTTATAAAGTGGTAAAGAACAACCTCTGTTTAGGTGAAGCCTATTAAAGGAATTCGTTAAGTCCAAATTCTGTTTAACGGAGCGATTTAATCTGTCACAGATCGGATTGTTAAAGAAGCCAAACGAAAATCATGTAACAATCACTCGATTATAGAGTAACGGTCACCCAACTACCCTTCCCGTCACTTTATATTATATAGCCTTTTTATATTATTAACTTTATATTATTTATATATTATTACTATATAGCCGTCACCTTCTGAGAGCCCTATACTTAAATAGAGGCAGAATAGATCACTTCGGCCTCCA
Source organism: Varroa jacobsoni (assembly GCF_002532875.2). Taxonomy (NCBI): domain Eukaryota; kingdom Metazoa; phylum Arthropoda; class Arachnida; order Mesostigmata; family Varroidae; genus Varroa; species Varroa jacobsoni. The sequence continues at coordinate 11,499 of NW_019212981.1, forward strand.
ACTTTATTATCTTAGAATATTATATTTAGTTACGTACAGCGGTTTTGTGGAGTATAAAGGGTTGGTAAGAAGAGAACTTGCTGAGCAGGCAGAGACTTTCACATTATGCCGTTTCCGCCGCTCGGCAGCGTCAAAATTGTACGCATCAACTGCTGAGCCTGACACTGACGAAGAATAGAGTATAATCATATTTAGTACAATTGTGTTTTATATTCCGTACTAGACACCTGCATTTTCGAATATTGCAAGTCTCCTTCGAACTGAAGATTTAAATGGCGCTACGGATAAGGTTTGTGGCAGGCAGGACACAATTACGGCAACTATACAGTTACTTCCCGTTCGACCTTTTCTGTTCCATGTCACGGGGCCGCCTATACCGCTGCGCTACTTAGTGTATAGCATACGCCGTGACGATTTTATGTTATTATGAATGCGATACTCGTCCATCGTCCAGCTCCATTATGTTGTGGCTTCCGTAGGTGATCTCCGCTGACGTGAGAACAGTTTAAAGGTCGAGGCAGTAAAATCCATCCCTAATGCAGACTGAAAGATATGCCTTATAAGAGCGCAAGGTAATGAGGGCCCTGCACTCTTTTTTAGTTAACTTAATAATAATTTAGTAATGTGGGCGAATGCATTACACACTGACTGGAGCACCTTCAGCTATCCTCTTAGAATAGCCGAAATGCGCGGCGTACCGTCTTTTCTGACCTCCGTCCCTCTTCCGACCTATATGCTATAAGGGCCCAGAAACTTACACGCATTACATGGAGCTCTGCAGACTCACCTCCGGGTGCGGAACCACAGAGTTCTAATATCATTACGAAGCTTCCCGGCTACACTGGCAGCAATAGCATGTGTTTTACGTTATTGAACACGGTCCATATCATTGCGCGGATAAGAATGCGTCCAATAGTAGCAGGACGATAAGAACAGAGGTGGAAAACACTTAGGGAAGTCCCATGACACGGAAAAGTAGCGACTGAAGCTGCCACCTGCCAAAATAATAAAGAGACAATGTAAAATTATGATGAGCTGTCGCGTAGTGCCTTTTTCATTCCCTGACGTTCCTGGATAGGCAGTTATGAATACTTGACACGCGCGACGCTGGTGATCTTCTTAAGTTAGAGAAACAAGCTGAGTTTACGATCGGCCCATTCGGAGCCTGTGCCCTTTGGGAGTATATGCAATATTTAAAAATGCCTGAGACGAGTTTTATTTATTGCATTGCGATTTTTTGTTGACGTTGTTAGTATCTGCGGTTATCGTCTGGTAGTGGTGTTTTAGTTGTTGTCGTCATATTTTTTTTCAGATTGCACTTCTTTGGGATCGTATTTAAACTGTACGACAAAGTATCAAGCCCTGGCTGTCAGTTGAGTTTAACTGCCCTAACGAAGTAGCTTAATGATAATTTTGAGTTATCGAAAAAAAAAGCGTGTTTATCGCTCGACTGGTTAAACCCATCCATTAACCAATAGATGTTATCCTTTATTAATCCAACCTCACGTAGACGAGACAAATGTCGACGCGGAAGTAAATGACGGCTTCTTGTATCTCGTTGCGCAAACTCACGGAGTGTTTACGCTGACACAGAAAATACCGCTCAGCTTCGTCCAAACATCACTTGAGTGCATCTTTTTTTTTTCATTTTTCCTCTTTAACATAAACGATACAATGTATTATTTCGTTCGCAAAGTATCTCAGGCTCGTTCCTAGCTTGGCTGTCATCTATTCCACGTAACAGTATCTCACAATTGTAGCAATCCAAATCGTTAGCGGTATTCTTGTTCTGTAAGGCTCTACCTCATTTGTCGGAAGGGGTCTGAACGCGAAATGAGCAATCATAAAGATCCTATGTACGTCAATTTACTGGCTCATATTGAGACAGTCATTATCATTTTGGCAACATGTTCATATATCCTGTTTGAAATGATCACAGAAACATTATCTTCAGTGGCCACAATGTCAGTGACGCATGCGACGACCCGTTAGAGAACTGCTACGATAGATCTCCCTTGCTGTCAGCTCCGTACGTCAATCAATCAGAATCACCTAAACACAGGGGCAGGCTCAACGGGATATCATCACCGTTGAAAAACTAGCACCGAAATCGAGTGCGATCATCTTGATAGCGTTCTATATCAGTATTGTGCGGTGGAACTACCGCTCTCGCAATTAAGCTAACGTAAACGAATCAAGCTAATCAATACGAAGTTGCTAGAAAACGACTGGTTTTCAGATAGCTAGACTATAGTTTTACTTAATCAGTTAATTAATTAATCAGTCAGGTTGGTATCGTGGCGATCGTGCGAGACTTTACATAGAGCCAAAGAATACATGTCTCAATCTCAGAAAATCGACCTTTTCACAAAGCTCAGATCATTTAATGGAATGACGCGTATCGGAATATCGTGCAGGCCGCTGCTGTGAACTGCTGAAATGGCATAAGTAGATAGGAGCTCTCTAAGCTGTATTATTCCTTACTGACTCAATCTGTAATCGAAGAGTACGGATCGTAGCGAAAAACGTTCAGCTTAATAGCGATCCGTTTTATCAGTTGATATACAGGATGAACACATACAAACATATGCCAGCAGTGTCTCTGCTTCGCAACGTAGTCTATAGACGTGGCATCAATATCGTAATGAACATAATTTTCAGTTTCCGATTCTCCCATACCTTCGTGAATGGTTTGAACTCTATATATAGTACTGATTGCGCATCATATCGAGAGATTTTTCAAATCATTTGAGGGTATAAAGAACGCAAACGTTGTTTCACGCTGTTCTTTCGGACCTCCATGCTTTGAATTTTACGTCCGCTATTAGTGTCAGAGGTTCAATCACACAGACGGCTAGTTGTCTCCCAGCACAAAACGAAGTCTGCGTGTCTCTGCCTAGGTTAGAGCCTAGACTACAACGTGTCCCTAACGCTGGAGGACAATTACGTTACCCACTAAGCTATCACGAAGATGGGTCTAGCCCTTCTTTACATAGCTCCTTCTTCCGGCGCATTAATAGTTATGAAACCCCACAAATGACGTACAACCCTCGAATTGGGACTCCGAACTGAGTTGAAGAGACAACTGAATGAAAAAGGTAACCATTAAGGTCTGCTGTTACTGATCATCATTTGCTATCTTCGGGTTGATCGTGCGTTAGGCGCGATAACGACTATACAACCGGCAGCTGTTTGTTCCTGTAGTCGCTTACTTAACAGAAGAGGAAACGACAGTAGTAGAACATGAACTTTAACTTCTGCATGGTAACCATGGCTAATAGTACAATATTGAATTGTTCCAATGAAGAACATCGTATGTCATGTACGCTGTTATGGCGTGTTCAACGCCATTTTCTGTTACCAGACCTTAATAGAAAGGGTCAAGCGCGGCTTATTGGAAAACGTCCCTGTGTCAACAAAAATATTGCTTCCGGAAAAAGCATTCCGTCGAAATCGGGAGTTGGTTAAGCACCTGATAACTTTTTAGTTGTCGAACGTGTTAGAAGACATACAGAAACCGGCATATATATGTAAATTAGTTAAAGAGCAACTAATTCATTTCATTATATTGGTTCATTGCTTTCACAATATCGCACCTCCTTTGGCTATAGCTGATTATGGACGCTGCCGCAGGAGATGAATAATAGGATAATTAATCGTCGGCTTCATATGAAATCACTTAGCTTCATCATTACAGAACGACAGTCTTATGTATCTAGAATTCAGTTCTCAGAAATAAATATATATATCAAAATTCACCGTGTTCCACAAAAGGTTCACACTCCTGTTTATTTTAACGTAGGTGTTGTTGCTATCATCTGGAAAACTACTATTAATTCTGTTACCACGCCCGACAATTTCAATGTATAGTCTTCTGTAAAAAAACAGAAATGAGAAGGACATTATAAACCTACTAAAGACTAGCTATTTATCTAGATAAAACGTTGACACTATGATAAAATATTTAAGCATGTTCAAACATCTTGTATTTGAATCGATCAGCTTAGGCCAAAGCTCTGTTATTGTCCAAGTGTGAGATTAGCAGTAACTACGTAAATGCATATGGTATTGGAAGACATTATTATAGACGTTCAAATATTAAATCGTTGTGCCAATCAAGAATCAGCTAAAAAGATTTCGTGTATTATATCGTCCAATATTGAAGCCATCAAACGGCTGACTTGTACTAGCAAATTAAATGTATCTATATTAGACCATCACGTGTCCGTAAGCTTAGCATGCAAACACACCATTACTCACTACGCTATCACAGTGACAATGCAAAGCCACCTAAAGCCAATGCAACAGCAGTGACAAAAACAGCAGTAATAACCATTCCATAGCAACATTAACGTTCCTAAAATTTCATGGTTTTTTGAAAAAGCGCGCGCAAAAAATATCGAACTAGTGGCGTCCTCTTCAAAATGCGAATCACAACAATGACGTAAATAAATTTTCTCAAAAGTTTACACCTCCAATGACCAGCCGCCGTCACCAACAGTCATTAGGCGAAAGCTTTAACGCAGTCGTTGTGTATCGTTGTGCTATGAGCAGGTGGAATATATTTTATGCGTGGATGATCGCTGAAAAATACCTATAAAAAAAGTTATTCTTTCATTAGTTCTGGGCCTATCGGGTACTTGGGATCAGCAATTAAGAAAGATTCGCAAGCAAAAGACTAGCAGGAGTTAGCAACGGTGTGGTGATTGCCTTATCGTCCTTACGATGAAATCTGCAGAGTTCTGCGGCCGCGGAGGTTCGATTCACCCGAATGAACACGATGGCTGGAAGCCGGCTGACTACTCCTACAACGGTGCGATATAGACATGCGAATATTCGGTGGATGGCAATGAATCACTACAAGAGATTTGTGCGGGCAAATGGACAAGTAGATAGAAAGACGGAAAATTCAGTAAGCTACCGTAAATTAAATATCTGTCCGGAAAATCTGACGTCGATTAAACCGGACACACGATATGGATTCGCTGTTTACTTTTATTTTTAGTAGGTCGTTGTTTATAAATAGAATTGTGTGCACAAGCCCTGTTGTTGATATTGACCTCAACTGGCTTTGTATATGCAGTTAGTTATCTAACATTCAGGGCTGTTGAGATACACACGGGTCAGAAATTAATTGCAATTTCGTAATCCTTTATTCGATAAACTTTCAAAAGGCAGGACTTTGTGGGATGGCTAAGTGTTCTTTTTTCGCATTTCACCTAATATTTGTTAAACGATAGAAAAGCAGAATAATCATTTTGTTTGCTACCAAAATTTTATCTTCCCCAAGAGTGAAAGAACTATATTATTTTAGGGCAAACTGCCTTCCATAAAAGTCATTGCACCGAGAAATGTTATATGATCATCTTGAGTGCTATATGGGCCACGGTATATGAACCGAGATGCTGTCGATGCGAGTTTTACAAAAGTATTAGCTAAAAGCAAACGGCCTCAGAGTACAGCCTGCTTATGCGTTTCGTAAAAATGCGTCTGCGTATATATATCAAATAGAACTAAGTTTTCGTATTTACTTCGTTTATACGCAAGGTTTTGACGGCTTTATTGGCATAACGTATCGCTTAAACAAAACAACATTGTCAATATATACACCCAATTACGGATAATCATTATTATAAATTACTACTAGATATAATTATACAAAAATCATGCATATCACGACAGTTGTACAGACTCCGATATCGTGAAGTTGGCTTTGAAAACTATGCACACATTGTTATCGTTTCTAAACTCACTTCTGGAACAAATGCAGCTTGTAGATTTGCCAATACCTCAATCAATCATAAATTTTCTTTGTATTGCGCAGCAGGATTCCATGTGGATCTACAATAGACGAGCTATTGTCATTGACCTATCTAACCTGGCTATATTTGATTCTAAAGCATCCACTTCTCCAGCCATAATTACAGGCCTTTCTAGAAAGAAAAGCATTTTCTTATAGTTCCATTGAACTTCGATTTTTTTTTTTTTTCACAAAGTTATTAGTGGCCTACATATTATACAGCCCCACGTTTTCTTTTTTTCTTCTTAGTACTACCAGTCTTTTACCGCATACGAGCAGGTCACCGTAGTCACCTAACTTTAAATATATCATCGAGGACTTGACTCGTCACCATTACGAATCTACCCGGACTGGGTCTGACTGAACTTCTATGGGGTCTCCCCAAAAAATAATGAGATGGCACGGCCATCATGCAAGCAATTACTAAGCTTAATATCTTATCTTCCTAACTCCTCATTTTAGCTTCATCGTTCATTTTCCTTGTCATTGATATACGGTAATTACTTTTACCAAAGCTAAGATTTGAGCTAGCGTGGTCGCATGCTTATTAATTACGTTTATTACGGCGACACGCTCAAAAAGGTGCGTATTAGCCAACTGGATTACCTGGATAGCCAACTGAACGATATGGGCCACCGACACGGATATTTTCAACTTATTGATGCTCTAGACGTACAGTAAATAAACATGTAAATCAAGAGATAATATACCATAGACTTCATTTTGAAAGCGAGAGTGGATTTTCAGTTGATGCGGATGATGCTTCAATTGTAAGCCTGGTTTTCCACAACAGTCAACGCCGAATCATCTTTCAATCGTGTTTTTTTCTAAACCTACGCTTGCTTCACTCTGTATATATATATATATATATATATATATACATTTTTGCATTGAGTTATTTCTGACAGCCAGGTCTGTGCAATATAACCATCATTCATCTCGATTACATCTTCGATTTGAAACCTTTTTCAGTCAATTAATAAGTAACCTTGTGATAATATTCGTCATATATATGTGGCTATAAATTATAGAGATAATAATGTATATGGCTATAAATTCGTTAAAGTATCAGTTAAACACGCTGTATACGAGAGGTTATAACGGGATTAAATTTTAGGCTAATAGTAGGCCAACAATCCAAATGCAAAATGGCGCGAGAAGTCTTAAGAAGACTAGTTTTTGAAACGTGTATTGACGATTCAATTGGCAATTGAAATTCTCCTCTCTAAAGCGGCCGTTAATTTCTGTGTCAAAAATACAGGTACATCAGACTTGCCCTTTTAAGCTTTTTTGATAAGTTTTTAAACTGTTTAAATACGTACCCTATCGGTTACCTTGCAGTTTATTTCATGAAAACCTTCTTCGTATTTTTTAGAAGCCGCATAAAAAGTGGCAACAGCATATACCGTCACTTTGGAACAAAAAGTACATTTTTGCTTTGTTGATGCTTCCCTAGCGCGAAGAAAATTGATAATAGCTAATTTTCGCAAAAACGACTCACCGCTTTTTACTATGACGAGTTTGCTGCTTGATTCTAGAAAAAAAAAAACTGGCTTTCTTCCAGTATTAAGGTTGGCAGACCAACGCAAACCCGCCAAAATTTATTTAAATTTGAATGGCTTATACATTCTTTGCTGACTCATTTTAGTTGGCGTATCATTTCGCAGCCACATGCAGATGAGTAATTCTATACTCACGGCATGACCATAGCAAATTGCAGCCGATTCAACACACGGACAGATATCCCTCCATCAGCACAGTTTATACATTACTGTTTCCTTTCGATTTCACACACTAAAGAGGTATGGCATCAGAGATTTCGTTGTGAAAACAGCTAGCCGACACACAATACAGGGCTATATCAGATGCAGTTGCTGAAAACGATGGTTAATTGACCTGACGCACGTGACGAGATTCACCGTGTTGTAGCTACTGCTTCTGCGAAAGCAACAATACGGGATCTTTACCGTAACGCCGTGTGCATGGAGCGGGAGAGGGGGGGGGTCTACACTGAGGGTCTACTCATATTATCCTTAGCACAATAATTATAATTACTAGCAGAAGTAACGCTATTCGCTGCATTTGAGCACGTGCCTAACAGATTCTCTCGTCTGCAACGGCGGGTAGAGATTTATTGCTAGCATTGTTATTGCAGCAAATGCTGTCGTTTACTTCGTCGCGACAGGACAGCTCGGTTGCTTTTAGTGCGCCTGACACCGTCAGCCCAAATCTCCGTATGATTAACGAGCCAATTAGCGAGCACAGACGATTTAAGCATCTTAGGCGAAGCGCAACTGGCGCTGTAGCTGCAGCCGTTTTAGCGGTGGTGGAAAGTTGATCAGTCCGCGAACAAATGAAAAAGGAACCGCTCGTTTATATCCAGGTCTGATAAGCATACTGCGTAGTTTTTATGACTAAGGGGATGGGGCTTCTCGGAGCAGCATGTCACAGCATATGTAACCCCAAGTTCACGACAAAGTCCACCAGGCCACATTGACAAAGGCGACAAGACGCTACAAAGGGGTCGTGTTGAGCTAGGATAGGACGAACCGCGAAACGCTACAGAACTCTGTTCTGGTATGGCCAGATTGGCATTTTCAGTGTCCCCTACAAGGTCAGGAAACACATTCAACCGTTAGACGAAAGCTGTGCCGTCATCGCAATTGTCAACAGACGAAAATCCGCTGGCTTTTCTGTGTTCTTTCTCCATCCGTCAGTCACCTACCTGATAAGGCTCCATCTGTCAAAGAACGGATGTCAAATTAGTATTTGATAGCAGTGCGTGAATATCATAACGGCAGGCTTTGACAGCGTCAGATGCCACCACCAATAGGTAACGAACTGCTTCTCTAATATAGTCAAAAAGGGCTAAAACAGCTGAAAAATAGTATGGCTCCGAGTGGTGGCGTACATAATTGAGCTCATTGTTATATTTATCCTTTAAGAAGACAGTTTTCTAAATGAACTGTACTTTGGGCTTTGACACGTGCATACAAAATTATACAATGGGTATAGTACATTGTAGGACTAAATTTTTTCATATTTGAATCCTAAGTTCCTTTCCAATGAAAATATGGCATTATAAAGTCTAACCTGAAGGCTTCTCTGAGTGTGTGTGTGTGTGTGTAGCCTAGCGTACCAACTATGCGGATGCTGCAAGCGATCTATCGCGCACGGGAACAAAATTTAATAATTTTACTTCTGTTCATTTTAAAAAGGCTATTACTATCCAAACTCGATAACCCTACAGGGATATGAAAACAAACAAATCCATTTAAGTGTGTGCACAAGTCAGTTCGTTAATTCTGATGGGTTTAGCCCAACCAGCCACCAACCAAGCCCAACCAGACTTTTGCAAGGCACTATTAGAGACTTGATTGCGCTAACATTGATATGTTTGTAAGAAGTATATGTAAAGGACTATAACTATATTAATTTTAACGTTATAATTATGTGGTCATAATTGTGTTTTACAGGTATTATATACAACTTACCTAACGAGAGGTCTTAATAGAAACATATACATCAGTGTGGCACTGTGATTTCAGCTTAGGTTGACCTTTGGGTGGGAAAGCGGTCAGTTTCCGTCATCATATCGATAGGGGGTGAACGAATTAAGTTGCAACACTGGAACATAAGTGACAACAGTGTTCTCCCGAGAAAATTTACCCACAATCATTTAGAACGCTGTTACATATAAGTATCATTTAACACTGCTACTAATGGCAGCAAAGCGACGCAAAACAGTAACTTCGTTCCTATATTTTTTGTACGGGTCGTCTCACCGATTTCGTGTCCAGCGAAATTTCACCGGCTTCACCCGTTTATTATTCAATTGTGAGTGAGGACTCATCCCATTGCCAGCACAAGGTAACAAACCGCTAGCGATAAAATAACGGTGTCTACAAAACGACCCTCATCACGGTGTTACAACTGGGAATTTGGTTACACCTCATACAACTGACAGCATTTAGTTGGCGAGTGTGAAAATACACAGCGAGCTGGACAAGGCCTGGTGGCATCGGACAGTAGTTCTGTACTGTAAGTCCTACTTTTCTTCCATTTGTCTCTGCATAGACCCTTCTTCACTTTAGCCCCAAGAGCCAGCCCCACGATTGGCGGGTTTTTTTATACTCTTTCGACGGCGCTGTTATCGTCGAAAACCTGTTGCAGAATTAACGTGAACACCAATCGTAATAGCAACCAGACTATGTAGGATATAATGCCGTATTTTATTACCTGTTCATAAGCATTGAAATCGGTGCGTAAGATTAGTATGAACATATCTACGCACGAGCGGTCTGTAGTGTACTGGCGCACAGCGGCTGAGTAAACTTAGTATGGGACAAATTCGTATGTGTGTGCAGTTACAGAATCTACATACTGATAATTAATTGTAGTAAAAAAAATAATAGCCTTATACGGATCATGTTGAAGCTGTAGGATCACTTGCGAGATAGTTCGCATACCTCTTCTTACGGACTCTGACGTTCGACAGAATATCACCTTGTCAGGCATCTTTGAAAAATCACCATATGTATTACACATGGGAATAGTTAGGACATGGGCTAGTTGACAAGAATTGTTCCAACGGGCTATAAGATGAAATTCCCTTTTCAATTGTATGTCTATTTAAAGTTAAAGAGAAGATAATTCTTTCTTATCTTTTAAATCTGGTTTGTTTTGGTTAAATCATTTACCAGCAACACCAATCGCTCTACTCAGGAATACTTAACGCTTCAGCATAAGTTCTGCTTTTGCACCTTCTCAACGTGCACTAATTACTGCGCTATTTAGCTGAAAAAATATTTCAGCTTTTACGTCTATCAAGCATTGTTTCATTATTGGTTAAACATTGTTTCAGAACACCGCCGGCTTTTTGCTTCCCAAAGGGAACCATTTGTTTGAACCAGGAATTCCACCCTACACGTCCCTAGGTTTAGCTGTCGTGTTAGCAAATGCGTAACCATTGCAATATCATTCGAAAACCGAGTTAAGGCTTCCCATTCGCTTATCTTTGGGCGTCAAAGGTGCTTCGACAAAGGGTCCCAGTCCAGCACTAGGCACTGCTACTGAGGTGCCCGCTCAGAATGTACTCACTTACTTGCATCATGCTGACATGTCGTCTGACCTTAGCGGTCCTTCTGCGTTTCCGATAGAGCCATACTCCGTAGAGTGTGGCAAGTATCGCCACGGCGCATATTCCGCCAAGAATGAGTCCCACCCAGGGGCCCATGCAAGAAACCGTGTCTCGTAGCCACGAGCCCACGTCGCCCGCAGGCGCCGGCGATATCCAGTGAGGTTCTTGAAAGAGTAAGGAAGATGTTGAAGCAGCTATAATCGGTACATCGACCCGTTTAGTGTTGAAGTAGGGCAGCAGCGCTAAAAACAAAAAGCAAAGCATGTCATATACGATTGCATGCGACAAAAATAGGGGCAAGCCAAAATGATTGCTGGTTCAAATCCCGCTATTGACGTTTTATGTTATACAATATAATCATTCAAATCTTAACGTTTGCCGGTGGTCACCAAATGCTTTATATATACAAATCAATAGAACAATAGCACGTAACCTTGTTATTTAATAAACAACGACCAATTTCATTGAAATTGCATCTCATTTTTGTGGATATTAAATGAATACGCATTTATCAAGGCAGAACTTAGGCGAAAATGAACAGCCTTAACCTAACCTTTTGCACCTTAGTGATGGCTCAGCGATTTTTTATTGCATGAATTAAACTATGTAGAACTACGTGAACCTACATCAGATAGGTAACCAGTCTCGAACTGAGTTACTTTTGAAGAGTAACAATTGCTGTTTCATATACATGTCTTCTGTTTGAAACCGATTATCAAATAATTCTACCTAATACACCTATCCAAAATTATTGCATGGTAGAAAAAAGTGTCGACAGTTTTTTAAGCCAAAATTGCAACAAATATTTTTCACATTTCAAAACAATATTTCTAGCCTAAGTAAGCACCGTTTTTCTCGACAAAACCATAATCTCGTCACTGCATAATTTCTATGTTTTTTGGGCAAAAAATTATAACGAATGCATCTTGCAAGCCTCTTATTAAAAAAAAATAACGCATCAAAATTTCCATTTAGATTTGTTACTTAGTTAAAGATATACGTGCTATGGCATTTTTATGATGGAAGACGACGCCTTTTCTGTTCTTTAGTTCTGGTCGATTTTTTCAATGGCTTGTTTGGCAAAAATTGGAATCAATCGGCAGCCCAATATGGCCCATATTACTTGAGATACGTGACTTTAATGCCATGTAGCTAGAAAACCCGTCGATACTTGTTTGACTACCTAACATTCTTGAAAAGCTCAGGCAAATCTGTTAGAGTCCCTTATTTAACTAACAAGAGATATATCAAATATATATTGTGTACAATATTGGGCATAAAAACACATAATCCTAATAACTGCATATTCAGGTGGCTAGCAGGTGCCGCTCATTCATCATTATCATACATGTACATTGTACGACAAAATTTCACGACAAGACTATGCCGCCTAGCATTTGCTCTTTATTACATTACATATTGAATTTATTACTATGTACAGATGGGAATGAATAAAACAAACACGGTTCGATATATTTAAGATTGTCGTTTTTCTGTTCGGCCAAAACTGTTCGTTTCTCTTAAAAGGAGATGCTACAGTCATTCTCTACGGATAACTTCGATTCTACTCTACGACCACCGTATCGGTATACCTGGCCAACCTATCTACGCTCAAACAGTTCTCATTACGCAACAACGTTTACTCAGAAACACGGTTTCCTATCCGATTCTGAATCATTGAAGTATCATGCACTCGTATGAGGAAGCGCAGGCACGAAAGAACTATATGGGATGAAATTAGCGATAGCATCAGCTACTTAAAGGCATAAGGTCTTCGATTTTTATCTAGCTGGGCCTATGCAAATTGCTACAGTGTTGTACTTGCAAATTCGTAAAAAAAAAAAAAAAAAAAAAAAACTATTAATGTTATTGTCGCTGTGTTTTGTTTAAATAAAGCGAAAAATGTTTCGAGCTATAAGTCCAGCGCTACAGTTTTGGTTAGACATCCCTGATTCAAGTTGCCGGCGGACTGTTCCGGGACGGCGAAATAAACCGTATGACTATTTTCGTCAATTCATTCATTCATTCATTGCTGAATGTAAAGCTTAGCAAACGAAAGCGTTACCGGTGCAACGGCAAGAGGACATTTTGAACAGCATTTTGGTCCGGGTAAGCCTACAAGGATAAAATAAATAGTCGATGCTAGATGGAATTGCATCTGTGTTTTTTTATAGAGGCCTAGGCTAGAGCTGCCTCCTATGGAAAACCATTAAAAAAAAATTATCTTTGAACTAGTGAAGATCTTCTGAAGATCTGTCAAATCCGAAAATAGCTAAAAGTCGACTTAATAATTGGTACATGGCGATTTATCCCTTACCATATTCAAAGATTAAATAAAATACTTCATCTACGGTCTGGGCTAACGAGGATTGTAATGCTTAAATATAATCAACTGCAATACAATTAACGTTGACTTGTCAGGAAGGCGTTTACATTCGTTCGTTGAACTTCCCAGAATCATTTACTTACAGCATAACTTATGCCGCTATATGAGCTCTTCAGGCATCAACTCAAGTGTGTTCATCAAGATAACACTGATATCTTCCTTTACTATTTCATTTATAATTATATTTATAGATAACACAAGATAATTTTTCTAAAAAATTTGTTTCGACAATTTTGATTCCAACTCAGTAAAAGTCAGCTACATATAGCTACTTCGTTCAAAAACACACAACGCGCTGTATTTAAAAAATTGCGGGAAAAAAACTTAAAATTCCCTATGCATTCGCAAGTAAAATAGTAATATGTATACGAATGGAAGCAAATTTTTTTAATCTTATAGCGGCAATCATACAAGAAACCTGTAACAGAAATAGTCGCATGCAACACTACGAGCTGTTTGGCGGGATATTATTTGCATCCCAGATACGTATGGTATGGGTCTGAAACGTAACTAATTTGTCATGAATTGCGATTGTCACCAAAAACGTAAAGCTCATAAATTTGTCGGAATATCTCGTCTAGACATAAGAAATCAGTACTCAAATACGACGGACCCCTGCATCGATCAAGTACGTCCGTTTCATTTATACAGTAAAATTAAAATATTTTATATAAATCTATCCATGTCAGATTATTCAGATGAATGACCTGGGCTCTCCATTTATACAATAGCTATTTAATAGGATCGGGATGTGACTAGATATAGCCGCTTTATCCACAACATTTTATTGGAACTCTCTTTGTTTGAATGAAACTTGCTAACAACAAAAAGAAAAACCCCACTGTTCCTGGAAAAAAATAGCTGAATTAGAAACAAGTTTTAGACTCTACCAAGCGAAACATCTTAAAAGCATGACCCAACTAAGTGAAAGGTATTTTGTAAATTTGTGTGTAACTTCAAATAAGCCGAATAAGATCTATTATGTTATGATTGGTGTCAACATCTATTTAACCGTTGTAGCGAGTCATACGGCCTTAACCTGTCACATAGAGGGAATCGCAACTTTTCACAGATATATTGCAGGACGTTTTACTTCTGCTAATCCGCTATCCTTCCTAGTTTCCTCGCAAAATCACTTATATAAAAATGTTTCTTGGGCAGGTCAACCTTTGGCTTAAAGAAGCCAACGAGGGGTCGCTGCTTCGAGTCCTGTCAACGCCATATACTACACGACAGTTAAGAATAAATACAGAACTGAAGAAACAAACATTTTTCGTTTTCTATCTAGGTATGCCTCGAAACTAGCTTTAGAAATGTTTTCTTTTGACTTATTTCTCCGTATTTGAATAGGGATCCGGTAAAATAAGGGCGAATATATCAACTATGACAAACAATTTGTTATGCGCTTAATCGGCCACGGCTTCCAGCTACTGCCTGACAGCAAGTGATTGATTAGACAAACGGAAATACGTGAATAAGCCGCTGTAAAGGACCATGCGTTCGCACATTCAGCCATAGCGACACTGAATAGCGTCACAGAATTTAAGGATTGTAGCAGCTACTTTTACAACGAAAAAAAAAAAAAACAGCATAAGCAAGCTCATTCAGGCCATGTTAACATTGCATCACAGATATGCACATTTGTTAGGATTTAACACAATCGAATTTCGATATTTACCAAGTTACTCAAGTTTTATTGGTCCTCAATGCGCTGTCAACAAAGTGAGTCCACTGATTGAGTTGAAGTAAGTTCGTAACTTTTTTTTTTGAGCAATGAAAGGGATGATTAAATAGATTAAGTTTTGTATCTCACAAGCTCAATGACACCAGTGTCACCTCTTACAGAATCACAACGATGGTTCTGAAACATAGGAGAAGGTGTTGGGCAGTGATTGCGACCTTTTCGAACTTCTTCCGCCTAAAAACTCCTGTTTGTAGTGCACACTGTGAAACCTGTCATCTTGCTTGCGAGCTCCAACTAGATCACATTCGCACTATTATTCCAGTATAGTTGTATTATACATCTAAGTGATACACAGCAGTAATAATGACATTACCCCAAGATGATCACAACGAAGACTTTTCTTCAAAAAAAACCCACTTTCTCTTCTACGCAAAAAGTCAATGGTATCTTTTCAGTTTCTGCTATATCTTCATCACTGCACACCCTCGATAACCTCGACCATATACACAATCATACACGAGATGAAATAGCATTAGCCGTTAACACTCAACAACAAATCAAAACAATCTATCCATGTTAGCCAACTGGAAGGAGAGGAGAAAAAATTGCTGGTAACTGTCCGCAACAAGGATGAGACTCTTCTACCACTTTCTATCACGTTTAATCGTTCTTTAATACTATATTTATACCATAGTGTATACATAGGCGGAGAACCCGTGCAGACGACAGAAGATGACTCAACGACCGCCATTTCGTATCGGTGCTTGTTGATTCAACGGATTGCTATATCGATTCCATTCCGTAGTTTCGTCTGATAGAAATGTAATCTTGTAGCAGACGCGTGGAGACGTTTCCAGGATGTCTGTGGCTGATTTCTATGATAAAACTGCGCCCAGCGCGATCCCGCAGCTGCTTGAAAAGATGAGGTAACAGCACTTGACCGTGCGCGCACCCAGCAAATACTAGATCTACCTGTACGTGGTAATTAAACGCTGTCAGTGAGACGTCGGTGCGACAACGACGCTACATGAGCTTGACAGAAATCGTCTTGAGATGCAGAAGACAATATTACATGTACCTTTTGAAGTGTCAGAGACACGCAAAAATACTCATGAATGCATAGTAGACGAGCCACCGACGACAGGCAGGTACTGCCGCTAGTAGATATTACTTCAAACGCGCGCGGTATCACCCAAAGAAGAAGAAGACAAAGGTGAAGAGGAAATCAGAGAGCGTGCGTACCTGTGAGATCGGAATCTTTGTGTGTCTGCATAAGAGAGCAGATATTGATGCCAATGGAAGCAGTGGCAATTCCAGAATTGCGGAGATATAACCATCTATTTGGCCGACGAGATACAGGGTACTGGTGTGATTCAATAGCACGGTTGTGATGCCAACGAAAAAAGGCGAGATAGTAACATTGCCAGAGTGCAATTAGATAGCATTTGGTGGTGTCTGTAGTGGTGGCTTCTTGTATATCTGAGACACTTGAAGAGAATACGATTTGGACTAGAATGAGACAAAGCGTGGTCCTTGTATCATGACCAAAGGTACTTCAGTCGATGCACAATAAGGTAAATAGATTCTGACTAAGCTCGGTCTAACTTACCCTGGAAATCGCACAGTGGTAACGATGTTGTTGGACAATGATAGTTTCAACGTTATGTAGATTTAGATGTTTTGTTTACTCGAGACCAACCAACGAAATCTGCTGCGATTTTGTTTTAATTTATTTTGATTGCGTAATTACTATGCAGAAACAGCAATCTCGCATCTTGTTAAGCTCATTAAGTTCTGATCTAAGCGATTCAATTGCGCGTATCTGGAACGCGCTTCAATTTTAATGTATGATTTTGTATTGTTCTCTTGGCGGCAGTGATTAGTTAGGTTGACTGCTCAGTCAATGCCTAATGTTTAAGCTATGAAAAACTTGATTGCAACATTAAATTTATCTTCCTATCGGAGCGGAACGAACCAGATCCCTCCAACCAGATGCCGAAGAATATCTACGCTGATGCTAATAGTCTGCTCCAAATCACTACGGACAACTCGTCTTCTTCGTAATCATGGAAATGTAAACGACCCTACTGAAGTGTTTGACAGCGAAGAGTTGGCAATCGATGTATCGAGATCTTCTCAAGTTCCGAAACAAATTAATCGACATGTTCCTCCTCAGAGAAAACAACAGTTATTTAGACAACGTTCCGTAATCAAATGCATATACGTATCAAGTTCGTAGCTCTCAGTTGCAAAGTAAATTTCACTGTCCGTTAGATAATTAGTTTTATGAAACAATAAAACAATGGCGTATCTCTGATGGACGTGCCCATAGCAGATTTGAAATTTCGCGGGTCATTGAAACAAACACCGAATTCTTGGTGATACACCTGGTACCACCCAGAATATGAGAAGGAGTCAATGAAGTTAACTGTAGTCAATTTACTAGGCTAACATTGTCAACAACATGCTTAATTATGTCTGAAAAAAACTGCTTGCTAGATACGCCTATACGGACAGTTGATAAACACTTAAAAGGTTAAAAGGTCATAAAAGTATAGTTGCATAAAGGCTAGAGACTAAACATTTTGGTACAACCGGTTAGCAAGATGATTCATAATGGACTGAACTGATGATCGTACATTTAGCGCGTGACCGATATTTGAAAAGGTCAAAGTTCACGTTATGTAATGCGGTTACAAGCAAATCTTACTTCAAATGTGCAATATATATATATATATATATATATATATATTTTTTTTTTTTTTTTTTTTTGAGTGAAAGTCTGAACAAAGGCAGAAAACAAGTTTTATTTATCTGATACTAAAAATGTGTTAAAGGCCCACAGGGAATCTCGTGCATAACAATCTCATCATAGATTTATAGAACAGTAAACATGAGTTCTGACTTGAATTGAAATATGGCCGCTGCGTTCGAAGGGTAACGATAAAGATGTAATTAAAGTCGTGTGACGGAAATAAATAGGCTCACACATTGTCATGGAGAACTTCGTTACTATCTGAATAGGCGAAATGCAATAAACGGATTAGAGGAAGGGCCATAACAAACAACTACAACTTGGTCGAAGGGCAGCAGGACGAGTTGGCCTGCGAAAACCGGAACCTTCTTATGGACTATAGGGCTACTGAGTAGTCGTCTTTTTCCAATTAACAGGAGTAGATTGTAATTTCAACTACTTTTAATATGCCTATGTGACGAGCAGAAGAACTTTGAATATGCTTGATCCTATCGAACCTGGTTATCGTGAACTGGGGCTATTTATCGAAAATCTACAAGTCCTTTGTTGAATATTTTCCGAAGCTAACATCCAGAAAACCTTGAGAGACTTCGAGAAGACGTTAAAGCAGGTTTCTCTTCGAGCTACCAGTAAGCATTCGATACGGCAAAGATACAATCGTATTTTCCATAATCTGTACTTACATCGAGTTGTTCCGTTGGTTACTTCTCCTTTATGCACCATCGAAATGTTCTTCCAGAGTAAACAGTCTCATATGAAACGCACGCGTCTCTAAATCGGCCTAATAATTCGCAGAAATTACAGAACAACCGAATCCTGCTTTTGTTTCAAGGACTACATCATCATTTATGGACACGTTGTACCTCACGTCAACGAATAGGCCGTAGCCTTCCTGTTACGTTATGCTGCTTTTCGATTACTCACAAATGAGTACAGCTTCAGTAAATTAGAATTAAATGCAAAATTTCTCTAGCCCAAGCAGACGATATTGCCTTGGCAAATCCTGTGATGATTACGGTGTGCATAAAAATACATTTACTGAGGAACCAAACCTGGTTAGGCGCCTCTGAAAGCAGCACTTACAGGTCTTCAAGGAGAGGTTTCGGCGTTCAGCCCAGTCTGATGTAATGCGTTGGTTTCCGCCGAAATCAGGCTAATTAAACCATATTGGAGCTGGCAAGCTCATCATGGTGACAAATAACTTAATTAAAGCCAGTCCTCACAGGCGACCGTATGGCTACTGGCTGGAGCGAAATGTTATCATCTATAGGTAGTTGACGACGCCATTAATTTACACCGGTTGAAATTGGTCCTTTTATCCTATTACTGGCACTGCAGTAGCTATTGCAGAAACTAAGTTACACTGATTCCGGTCGTTTGAGTGCCACCCGTACACGGAGCTGCAATAATGCTTGACCGAATAGCCACAGCCTCGAATTTATGAAAAGTAACAGCAAAACACTGTTAGTAAATTACATTAAGAGCGCGCACTTCTTGCCGGTATCTAAAGTTCAAGTGATATCACTATTGTGTACCAGCAATATCGTTGAAGCAGTTCTCCTTACCATTTGTTAGCATTAGAGTTTTTTGCTTCCGACTGCGTTTGCTTCTAGGAGCGTCCTTCACAAAAAAAAGTAATTTTTGCAACTCAATTATTCGTTGACAACGTACATGCTTTTTTCAGTTAACTTAGTGCTAAGTTTTACACAGTCTTTCTATTCGACTTCATCCCATTAAAAAGGTTGGCTCCTGATTTTCGCGACACAAACAATCGGTAGACTCTTTAATTATACTAGCTGTGTTTATTCCCTGACTCGTATCACTTAGTGCACACAGAAAAACGTAAAAAGTTAGTCCGTAGATGCTAAACACCATTCCTTCAAAAGCATTGTTCTACTATGGCATATATCCACAAATATGATCCCATAGCCGCAATGTTTTTTTTACTGATTGTTGTTTCACAATAAACCACTAACCGTTCGCAAAACAGTCGGGTTCTATTCTCTCTAAAAGTGACAGTCGGGTACGTCTATACCTGAAAATAACAGCTATAATGGTATTCGACTAACACTCGTCCGTCTGTGATAGCATTTCAAACAGCACAACAGCGACATCTCTACCGAGCTTTTAATAACGAATAAAAATCTAGAAGCGAATACGAATTGACGTCCTTCTCTGCGTGAGTAGCTGGTTGGTAATGCCTGTACCTTTTTCCATCCCTTTGTTCCCCTCAACGTACCGTTGCCATAATACTAACAAACGAAATGACCCGTTCTGATACGCCACACCACCACACGCACGGCTCTGCGCAGTCCGTGACCACCTTGTGCTACTGGTAACGCCCACAGGAAAATATCGTATAAATCCGATACAAATTTCTAACCTGAGTTTAGGGACCCTTAGAAAGCTTTCTGGCCTTCGAAAAAGTCGTTCCACTAAAAAGACCAGCCAGCCAATAACAGCAGGAACCGTCAACCACTGTCAGCGTTCACGAACCTGCGATGCTTGAAGGTTTTCCGCTCTCCATAAGTCGCTCAGTCCTGTAAACGCCGCGCCTACAGATTCCACCGTCGATGACGGCAACGGTCAGTTCTCCTCAGCAATAGCAGCTGCGCCGCTTCGCTACAATTAACCATGTTACCAACAGCGGTAGAGTTGATCGTCAGCTGGCCAATGGAGCATAGTCATAGAGCGTTCTAGCGGAGACTCCAGCGATGTCGGCTACAAACAAACAATGCCTGTGCCAGTGGCAGTAATTGCTGAGAGGAAATAATAGCAGTAAGTAGGACCTATAGTCTAATTGTTATTCTGATTCCGGACCGGTAGCAGATAGCCTCTGTAGCTACCCAGTTCCTAGATAGAATAGAAAAATAGGAATAGAAAAAAAAAAAAGTAACTTCCTTCCCTGTCCGATACAAAGAAGGAGACTATATAAGTGGGAATATGTGAGATTCTGTTTTTGTAAGTATGTGTGCCCTTGTCTATTATGTCAATGTGTTACGTTTGCGCGAACATCTGTGACGAAACTGTTCCACGCGAACCGTCACGCGCCTTCCACCTCGCGTCACGAAGGCGTAGAAGGCGCGTTCGAATTAACCCATTAGATGAGCAGGCTGCGTGAGCCTGATAAGTCCGCGGGTGAATTATAAATAAAAGGCGTTAGATGAATTGTGGACCGGGAAGATTCGGTGTCGGCTACCGTAATTATGTTTGTACGGGATGAATAGTTGCCGTCAATCAGAAAACGCCTACGAGAAAGATTAAATGGGATAGCATGACATTTTGTTGACGGGATAATATAATCATAACTATATGAGCAGCTTCCGGTAGTACGGGGGGGTTGGAGACTAGAATGCAAAAATATTTAATGCTTGGTACTGCAACCGTACAGGGTACGTGGATTTTGTGGCTCAAAAAGTGTCTCGCATCCCCCGAAGGATCAGAGCATTACGACCGCAGAGTAATCGAATCTCGAATCGAGTACTGTTGGAGGGATAGTTTCCGGACTATGAGAGGATCTATTGCAGTTAGTCAACTAAGACATAATCATGTACATAGGTGTTTACGGTAGTCAAACAGAAAAAATTGTTTTTGGCTTATTATCGTGGAATGGTTTAGGTAAAGTGGTGCGAGGGGACTGTATTAAAAAAGATTATGATCTTGTTTATGGTCGAGTGATTAATAGGCCAGTGATGTTTTTGGGGTCGACTTTTATTGGAGACTTTATTGGGTTGTGCAATTTGAATGCTCACTTCAAAGTAATTAAGCGTATCTGTAACAGAATAATAAGAACACCACATTCTAGTAAATTGTTCCACCATATGCGTTATATAGAATTTAAAGCTGTTTGTAATGTTAGAACTTTCTTGGACTCGACTGTAAACAAACACATTCTTAGTTATATCAGTATTTCGTAATATATACATATTTCGAAATAAAATTATTTCATATTCCTATTTTTCAGAGGTGATATATGGCCAAATTAGCAATAACCCATTTAGTTATTTTAGGGTAACAAGCACAGCTTGACATCCACTTCATATCACCCCAGGGAATCATAGGATACTCGGCTCAGGTTATTCCATATTTCAACGTTTAATTGTCATAAGATCCTGTTGACTAACCCATAATAGGAATTACACAGTATATATGTTTAGCTGAGTGACGTCCTTAAAGTCACTTACCGTTAAATGCGGTATTAGCGTAACGTGACGGTACCTTTCTACGAACTCGCGCAGTTTCTGGCTCATTTCTACGACAGGCTTGTCGTTCGAGATATTTAAACATTAAATATACAATAATTATTATCTTGCATTTGATCTGGTCTCTATCGAATTCTGCGTAATATTAACCATTTTTCCGAATGTCTAAACTTATCGACTCAAAAATAGTGCACAGTCCGACGATAGTACTCGCAGCATGAATAATCTACTGTTTCGTAGCCTTCCTCCTATGACAAGTTCCCTTGCCTGCAGGATTCGTTGCTAGGGTAGCCAGGCTGTCAGGGTTGCAGTAGGAGATTGGGTTACGACTACAAGCAGCGCTTCTTCTATGCCTTGAATGCCTGTTTTAGGATCGAAACGTTTTCACTCGCACAGGTTCGTACCTTGAGCAACTCTGTATAATTCCAATTGACTAACAAACACGCTACCACAATGACATTACTTAGACAAAGTAATACCCAGACTTCAGGTAAACAAATACTGATTTCAAAGCTCCCACAGTAAGCGCAAATGATATGAACTGTACCCTTGCCTTTCCTGAAACAGGAAAAGCTACTTTTGCCCTATTAAACGAACGTCATATGTCAATGCCTAATAGAAAGAATCGAATCAAGCGATCTGAAACCGTACTGGACATGTATCAAAAACGTAATGGATTTTCATTAGTCTATGGTTTTCTTTTATTGAATAGCACCAGTCAGACTTGGGCCTACTTTCGTTTGCATACCGAAGTCGAATTTACCCTGAGGAAATTTCAAGGTTCCACATCGATGAAAGTGAGTGATGCAAAACTAAAAGAACTTGCTCTACTGTACATGTTTATGCTTTTATTATTAAGGTGGTTACGGATACTGGATCAGTTATATATAGTAATGTCACTATATTGTTTCACATGTGTATTCATAGCATTTCTTTGTTCCTATTTTTCTTTTTTCCTGCATCTATATTTTTATTTCTTGTCAACGACTGCTTTACGACAGGTCCCGACGGGCTGCCAGAATCAGAAATTTTCCTGAGTCATCGACACTACATCGTTCAGTAGATCCAATGATGGCGCTTGTTCCTTCGATTTAAACGAATTCACTTCGAAGCAGCACAACCCAATGAGAAATTCAATATAACCACTGACGATCTGCTAAGCCATCTGAGAGGCGCATAGACTGGCCTGACTGCTCTGATGAACGTTGTTGTTGTGACTATCCTGAACACCGTTCAGACCAAGAGTTGATGAGTGTCTGACGTGATGGCGAAGTATTTATTTGCTGAGGTTTACATGTTGGACATGGTGGAAGGGACGTTGTTAAGATTCGTATAGTAAGCGGTACGCAGAGCGATGACAACGTACATTTCTTTATTTAGCATAACGAGTTTACGTTGTCTCAGCTGCCCTGCCAAAGGGACCGTGGCGAATGTTCAGCCTGATGTACAGTTGAGGGCTAATGATACGTGTGAATATGTAACGTTAACTGTTTCTTTACATTAAACAAAACTATAATACAAATCTGAAGAAATATAACAGTATACAATGATGTATGTATTGAATAAAGTTATAATAAGTGTCAATCGCCCCTGTTGCCTATTGGTTTTTGATGCTGGGCACAAGCTCCGCCCCGGGCAATGTGGTATCCGATAAACTGAGACACATTTGTCTGCGACATACCAGACGGAAAAACAGTCCATCGAATAGTAACACGGTTTGACCTCTATGTACCAGGTCTTGCCGAGACTATTACTTAATCTGCGAGTTGAAAACGTATTTAAGTTGTCTAATAGCAACGAAGAATAGAACTTTAGTAGTCTTCTGAATAGTTTCCCCTGACAACAACATATCTGCTTACGCTCGGTTGGTGTGTAATCGCCAAATCTGGGACCCTAAAGAAAGGAAGACGTTATCATTATTCAAATGATAACGTCTTCATAACTTAAGATTTTAGTGAACTGCTCGTTTCACGGATTAGAAAGTCAAAGCAAAAATCCAGCTGCAGGTAGCATGTAGCATACCGATTGTAAATGGCATTTTCTTTTTATTCTGTGTTGAGCGCTACTGCAATTAAATGCGCCGAAATATTTAAATATAGAATATATAGCAAAAAATCACAATTTAATTGCTTCAGATAATCGGTAGCATGAAGCTGCGGAAGTACTCTCACACGCTTTACGAGCTAATACGAGTCGGATTTCGTAATCCTTTCAAAAACGAAACTTTATCAAGGGTAATAATTATAAAATGTTAAATAATTACCAATATATGACCTTGTCCAATCGACGACGACGAATGGTTTCCTAAGCTCCCATTTTACTAGTTATCCGGAACAAACGCCATGCAACGATTCCGTCGAGCCGTTTTAGTTAAAACTCAAAGGCGATAATAACATCTAGTACTTCCTTCTCATATATTACGTTTCTGTTTATGAACGAGAATATTACTTCTCGGAACTGGCCACCTACCACCATATACCGCGGAAGGTGGCTGTTTTCTATATCAGCTCTGACCAGTTGAAACGGAACCTGAAACAGATTCATAATGACACCGAATCACAACATAAAAGTGTTACGTCACTTCAATGCAATCGCCAGTTAATTTACCTAAGATAACGATAATGCGTCGGACGCAGCCTCTCGCTTCCTCTGCTTGAACGACCTGCCTCACCGGCAAGTAAAACTGTGAAGAACTCCATAAGGAAAATAGGCATGTCTGTTCTTACATCCACTGAAGGTATCCACTTCAAAGTCAAAAGACGCAAACTACTAGCAAGCATTAATCAAGCGTACGTTTCTTTGAAATTGCCAGGACTATTTTCCCTCATTTTTACCCGCAATTTACCTTCCTTCAACATTAATGTGTATTGTAGACAAACCGCATGCAGACATAACATATTCCGACCCGTGGCCATTGCAGCTGTCGACAAGTACTCGTTGGACTTCAGCACTAGATTAATAATGACAGCGCAAAAAAGCGCTTTTTTCTGTTGAGGACATTCCGATACAGATTCCGATCAAACGACTCAGACATAAATTGATAACTACTTGTAAGTCCAAGAATAGACGACCGCAATACTTTAGGAGCATTCAGGCAATGCAATGGGTCGTGGCACTTGATCCGACCTATTCACCTGTTAGGCAGAAGCGCTTAACATTGTAAGTCGTTGTCGGCCTAGCACAACGAGTGTTTGTTCTTCATAGGACTGAAAATCGCATGGAAGACCTTTGAGTTGAACAGGGAAGTTTCACGAATGAACATCGTTAGTCGAGTCACATTTGTAAACGATTTTCTCCGCGTTAACAAATGGATAATGGCGAGATAACAGTTAGTTTAAGAGGCAATCTCCTCTGAATTCAAAGTTCCATGGAAACGAAAATGCTAACGCAGAATTAGGCCCAGAAAACTATGTAAATTTAGTGAACGCTGATGCATCCAGAGGACACTGGCTGAAATCGCACGCGAGCGTAGCAAATATCCGGAGTGGAGGCGTAGTGCATATATATGTACGAAATGTATTCTAGAGACCTTCCTTAAAATGGTAAAACGGTAACGCCATATGGTAATTTGGCATAGGCAGAATTTCACTAGTATATCCTCATGCCTCTAAAACATACAAATACAGACAGAATATACGAAAGCATTTTCTTGACACTTGTTATATGTTAACATTGCTAATTCCGATACATGATCTTACCTAATACAAGTATGTATAGCAGTGATGGTGTCCATTTGTCTTTCGTACTATGGGGTTCGTTCATAGTTATTCTATTTGATCCGCGTGTGTCCATTGGGGGAAGTGGCATATACCTGCCCATCGCTGAACCTTCCCCTTTCTACCAAGACGGTAGCCCGGTCCAGGTCGGCGGTCAGAACCTAAAGGGAAAGTGCCTAATTAAACATAGATAAATGGTAATCCAGACATAACATGTAATTAAATAATGAGGAAAAATCATTTAGAATAAAAGTGTAAAGGTATAATATAGTGTCGAAAATTGCTTCATTTCACGCATACATTTACAGTAAAATAAAATACAATCAGTAACTACCCTAACATGTACTCAAGTCAATCGTATACCTCTATTTAAATATAAAACATATAAAAAGAAACTGTTAGAGCTTAATCAAGCAGAGCAGCAGTTCCATACACAAGTATACGTTTTTTCTTCGTCAATATCATCCAGTTGTATGAACACCGCGCCTCGATATTGATATCGTATTCACGCTAATGTCACTGAGATAGGAGTCGAAGCTGAGGACGTTTGTAGTTATAGCGTTTGTATCCTGTATCCATACATGATACTGTGCACGGCCATTTTCTGTCGTAACCGCTTATTTTTGTCAATGCCCAATGAAATTTTCTGATATCTTCTGCTATTGATCTTTTGCGGGTCTTACACTCCTTCCTGAAATCCGAGCCCGCGTCAGTCTTGCATACAAAGAGTCATCATTCGAACAACTCATGTTGATTTAGGAAAACAACCTGAAAATTCAAAGAAAAAACAACCCCACTTATTACATAAGGATTCGAAGGATGACTAAGCGGTCTATCTGCAGCCTGCCAGCACTTGATGGTCAAAAAGAGTTGCTTTTCTGTGTTGACTGAATGAAATGATATGGTTGGTAGTGTTCCGTATCGCGGAGGTTTGCGATGCCGCTGGTCATCATGGAACCATCGTAAGTGGGGGCAATGCAGAAGGGAGTCATTCTTCTTTGTGGCCGGTTTTGCTGGTTGCAGTGGTGACGATCGGTGCCTATTTCGTAAAAGTTTCGTTGAATAGCCTTTTTTGCTGGTAATTTAGATACACCGACTTCGTTAGTGTTTAAATTTTTTAGTTATTTGCTTAGCAGAAATGTACTTACGGTAAAATATAAGTCAGAAGGTAATTGATGATTAGAAAGTAAATAAAGCAAACTAATACACTAATGATAATTGAAGGTATTCGTCATCGTATTAGATAATTTTTCAAGTAGATATATGCCCAAGCAGATAAAGGTGGTGACTTTGGTGACGAAAAATTTTCTAATTGAAGAGAAATAAAATCTTTGGTTCGTTAGTCCCAAAAATATGGGGTAGATTTACGCCGGAGTGGATCCTTTAGTTTAAAAGATATCTCTCTGTATTGGCATATTCTCCTTTATATAGTGCAGCCGAAGGTCAGAGAGGTTGGCAGGATTAATGTTGCTTCAAGCTCTAACTTAGTCCACATACATATTATTTGAAATAAATATAATTATATAAATAAAAATAGTTTCTCAATGTTACTGTCTTTGCGGCGACTTGAAAATGTATGCCCGAAGATAATTTTTGAGGTTACAAACTATTTTGCCCTATTTCAGATGTCTCGATGATTCTCGTTATTTGTGTTCAGCATTGGTAGTTGGTTTCAACAAGCAACATGTCCGTTTAGGAACTCACAAAGTGCTAGTAAAAGTACGAAGGTCGACACAAGAACAGGACGTTCATTCCGTAAAAGGCTTGGGCTATCCAGTAGCACATAGTCGGGTAACGGAACATCTTCACGATGAATTTCATAACAGTATTGCTTTGTCATAGTGGTAGATAATATGCAAACTCACAAAACAACCGGGGCACGTTCAGATTGTACCACAGCTGTGATTAAATAAAGAAGTACTGAACTGAGAGCTATCGTAGCATGAAAGACTAATAGTAGCTTAATCCTTCTAAAATTTAATTGAGTTATTCGGCTACCGGCGTTAATAAATTGAAGTCGTTCTTATAAATAGACACATTTTAAGGTCAGATATCGTACAGCCATGCGACAAAAACCATTAGCACTCGTTCCTACAAGCCCCAACTTGGCAACGAGATAAGCTTCAGATCTAACCGCGTCAATGGTTGCCTGCAAGAGATACAACGAAGCTACGGTTGGCCCAGTCATTCCTGTGCAATCCGCAAGACAAACTATGCTGCCAATGGGCCGCTTACATTTATCTATCTATATTCAGCTAAAAAAACGTAATACGCAAACATAAAAGCGACGTACAGGCTGAACAGCTATGTAGACAGCATGTGTTTCAGCTACCGGAAAAAGTCCACTAGTAATTGGTAAAACACAAGCTGGCAAATAAGTACACATGTTGCTGATACCAATGACCAATCGGGCTAAAACAATAAAATTGGATGGTGATTTAAAGTAATTACAAATAGCGGCGACCGCAGGCGGGGCTGAACCTTCCTACTAACGAATTCTGCTTATTAATCTATTGTGACACACGCAGACATAGCCTAACACGTGGGATATTATAACGGAAAAGTGCATTTTCAGGTCTTGCTACCGTTAATTACGTTTTTTTTCCGCCCACGAAAAAAACCCAGCGTGTGATGAGACAGTTCATGTGGCATTATATAAATATTAAGCGTACCTTGCTTTTTTCCGGCAATTCGCTTGCGCAGCGCAGGTCCGCCTTGGGTCTCTGGCAAAATCACTATCAGTAACGTACCTGACGTATTTCGCGGGTTGGACACGAGAAAAATTGTTACAGTGTGGTCCGATGCTGTTACCGGTATTACGCCTCGGAGACTTGATGAACCGTACAACCATTGACGCGCCCTTGTTATTTTTGTCGCGCGGTCTATATGGTGAAACAAATACATTGAGAATCTCTATTTTACGTCTGCAAAATTAGCAAACTACTAAAATATCGTAAAATTTAGAGCAAACGATGTTTTATTTGTGGCCATCTACAAGATTGTTGTCTTATTTAACTATTTACGCCGTTTAATATCTACTGTTCTAGTCATGTTTATAGAAGCTTAGTACTGTAGCATATTGTTATGCATTATCGTCACTTAGGCCAATGCTTGTCTACTGCACGTCGGGGTGTGACGCCGTTGATGCCGATAGTATATCGTAAACATTCTGCGTTTCTAATCGTGATTACCAAGATACGGCCAGATTTGTCGCCAGCTGCAGCTCGGATCAAGCGCAACGCCGGTCAGAATTTTCAATGGAATAACATACGTGGGCCAGACGCGGTCGGTGCGTGAAAAGCTGAGTCGATATTTTAAGACGACTGATAAAGCAGTGTTACATTTAGTTAATGAACATTGTCTGAACGGGTGGATTTTTTTACTCTTTTTATTTCGTTTTATCGAATAAAGCGTGAATACTATTATCGACTATTGCCGTAAATTTAAGTAAAAAAAACCTTCCGATATATCAGTTTATCAGATCAACTACTTTTTATTGCAATTTATTACGTTTTTATCAATGTCAAGTTAGATCAGGTACATTGATAAATAGTCCGTTTAAAAATATCTATTGATTTTTCAATTAACATTGCCAAATAGCATATAACGATCTTAAAGTTAACAACGGATCCGAAGAAAGGCATTTAACGTTAAAGCTAGTGGCTTTTTCTATATCGGTGCTACATAATACAGCATAAATATATATTTACATCACAAATGTTCACCGTCGTAAATATAAATGTTTACATGAATTGACGCACATCTATATTATCTTTACCTCACAGCTCATCTCTAAAAACAAATAAAGTGAGCTTGGATAGTACACGTAATAAATTTCAAGCACATACTTAATGTTACGTATAGGACACTGTTTCATCGTACAGGCAAACGGATCAATGTAAGCTGAACTCGACATCCCGAGCTTGCCTAAAATCCATTATGCAGGTAACCCAACATGACCTACAATGCTTAGAAATAGCCTTTTCTTTCAGATTCTACGACATCGTATCTTTAAATGCGTACATTCAGCAAATCTACGGCGAGTTGAATTAAATCTATGTTTACTACGCCCAGGAAGGCAGATTGTTGGTAAATTTACAAACGTTTAGGTTGAGTTCAATAAATACCTATTTTTTTACATACTTTCGTCGACCGCACTTTGCATTTGGATGCCTCTGTTTCTTAGACACCTATCAAGTGTTAACTTTAATGTTCCCAAAAAACGAGAAAAGTACGTTCAGGGTCGATCAAAATTGGTAAAACCCCAATTAAAACCCCATTGATCTGCTGCAGAAAGTGGCATCATAAAAGACCACCATTGTTGTTGACCACGTGTAAACGACATATTTTTAAACAATTTAGCAGATGCATAGCCAATCCTATCAGTTTCCGCCCACATTCGACTTATCGCTTAATAAATTCTATGAACGCGGTGAATCCGTCAGGATTTGGCACTCGCCATCGAGGGAATTGCTTGCTATTATTAATATTAATTATAATGGATAATCTATTAGATGTATCTGAAAAAAAGTGAAAGTAACTAATATAGATCGATATCCTAGTTGCATCAGTATCCTTCAGAAACCTGCTATCCTGCCACCCAGGGCCATCTGAGGCAGGCCAATGAAACTCTTTCCTTCCATCAGTGATAATTCATTAAAAAAAAAAACAGTTTTAGATGAGAAAACAATCAAACTTGATCATGAACAATTTGTTTCTAAAGGAATCTTCATTTTCGCTTAATAACTTAACCCAATAACTTCCGCACACATATAACTTGAACACTGTACATGCAACAGGGGGGACGAAGAATTAGTCTGGATTTAATATTAAATTTGTTAGAGCCATCGTCATATGGCGTCAAAAAGTGTCACAACACCTACACAGCAACGTTGTATACGAACATGCCAAATAGGTTAGAGACGGTACAAGGTATAGTTAACGTATTTTCCGCGAGTCTAGACGACAGAGGTGGGAATACACGTACATCCATACATATAGGCCGTTTAATAGCGTGCCGAAAAACGTCAGCAGTAAACCGATCTGGATTAGCCGTCTAATCTTGTGTCGGAAATCTGTTACCGAACTTCTGTTAACGCAATGCGCGGTCCAGTTTCAGTCTGCGGGTGTAGCCTGAAAGTACTTTCGCGGGCCTCCCGATACAACAAATCAGTTTCAGTTCTGACCATTGGAACGAATGTTTTTTGCCGCGTGCATTTGTATCCTATTAAGAGTTGTTGGTATCTCAATGATAAAGTTGTGCAACAAAGTCTGTTTGATCTTTTTGGCTCGTTCTAACAGATTTCCTTGAACAAAAGCGGGCACAATCGTCTAACTGATCAATGAAAAAGATACTATGAGAATTGGATGAAAACTACCCCGTTCCTGATCTGTTGACAATAATCCATGATCAAAACAGTAACTGTAGGTAAAAATCACTGATAGTATTTTCAGTTTTTTTTTTCTTGCTAATATTTTACTCATTTTATACATTAGTCACCAGTATCGCTCAGTCATAGTTGCCATCCTACCAATCATACCATGTCGAGCTAGAGTGCTGTGTAAATACAGTCAACACGTATGTACTACTGTTTGACTTGACGGTAACATATTCCTTTTATTCTCGTTATTTACTAATGTCGATACGACGTCTGCGCCCACGAACGAAACTTTCCCAATCGACGTTGGACGTCGATCGGTTGCTGGACCTCTGCTTTGCTGCATTGATTTGTTCTCTGGTCGCTATGATATTACTGCGGTAGTAGTTCGCGAGCGGCGGAAATGGTAATTTTAGCACTTTTTCAAATTTGGTACTTTACTTCACTTATTCTTTTCCTCCGTCGCTCGTTGCCGTTCTTTTTATCTTTATCTAATAGTCTTTTTTAGTAGTTTGGCGCCATTAAGCACCAAAGACTCGGGCTGTACCAGAGCCTATCATCGCGCAGCAGGGTCACTGAAGGCCAGTCTATAACCTAAGTGACCCACCAGAATGCAGAATAACCATCTATTACGATCCATTGCTAGTCCATTGACAATAGAAAGGGACAGAGAATGTTTTTTATTTAATTGTCTTCACTCTCCCATCCTGCCTGTTCACCTAAATCTCTACGTACGACTACGGACTTCGGACGCACTTCAGCGGGGTTCGCTGGGGAGCCACTGTTCCTTGGCGAGGCGGCTATCGCGGGAAAAGCTCATTTATAAATTCGTATTGGGCTTTAGCCTCACTGAGGCACCGTTAATATACATAGCTTTCTTTTTTACCTACGCAAAATACGGTGTAGGAGGAGAATGAAATAAGGACAGCAAACGTTTTCCAACAAAAATTAACTAATGCTAATTATTATCGTGTGGTCGACTGCAATATGGCTAGCAGCTTCTATAATTTAAATGAATTTTTCCTCGCCGGTGTGGTCGTCACCGTTTTTGCTGGTATTGGCACTACTGCTGGTGCAACCACGGTTCCAATCCTGACGATGGTTATTAGTGATGGCGTTGCTGGAGACGAAGAAATTTACCAAGCAGCAAATATAACGACAAGTGTAACGAGAAGCTACAACAACAATAACAGGAATTGACAGCGAAAGCCAAACGACAACTGTGACAGGGGGGCACCGGGAGGGCCAAAACAGAAACGCAGGTTTCAGGTGCAACTTCAACGACGCAAGAAGGCGTCCGTGACGCTGCGAAAGGCATGCGTTCGTTTTCGACCGGCCGCTGCTACTGCTGCTGCAGACCGAAATGCAAGCAGCGCCAATAGTAGTAGAAGCGCCCCAGACTCGCGCGACGTGACACGTCGGCAGAACCGTTTGACGTCGCATTGACCTTCGAGGTTGATGACAACGAAATCGTAATAGTTACAGTGGCAGCGGAGGTGTGACGCGCGAGAAATAGAAAATAAATACAAAAAATATTAACAAGCCAACAAATAACAAACAGGGCACATTTAGGCTGCATCCTGTCCCTGGTTTAATTACCTTAGTAAATGCTGTATATGTTGGTCGTAAAGGATGATAATCGCCTTTAAATTTGTATATGTATTTTGTAAAATGGTGTTGGTCGACAGCAAAATGATAGATGGGCTATGATTTTGGTAGCTGTTTCAACCCGAAGACAAAATAATCATATCCGCAGCCTTTTGAACTTTCATTTTACTGGTAATGTGTACTATCATTAGGCACCTTAATATCCAAAAACTTTTCGTTACAGGTATGTGCTTTTATAAACAGTAGGCAAGACGTATTACTTTACGAGGACCAAACGACAAGTACGGGTACTGGAACTCATACTTTTCTCACGCCTATATTGACAATGATTGCAATCAGTATTTTATAAATTCTGATTTGTCATAGCTAAAATCATGTAGCCAATGAGCAGATCAAGAGAAATGCTTGCTCTGATTTGCACAGGGAGAAAATAATATGCTACAAGTGGTTGTATCTCTATAATTTTGATTCTTCTTTTGTTAGCTGCATGTAGTCGGAATGAGTTTACGGCGACGATCTACCCAACAGAGAGGGGCACTGAATATGTCGATCGGCCGTATGAGTGCATCGGCTCTGCTGTTTATAGAAGTACGGCTAAGTATGTTATACTCGGCCTTTAAGTTAATTTTTAATAACTTATCGGTCAATGACAAGTTCAGTATTACGGTTAAATTGATTTTTCAATCGCGGATAAATACATTGTTGTGATAAGAAATGTTTCTTATTATAAATATTTCTTGGAAAGGCGATTATTTACAAGCCAAGGTGCTGCAAAAGTAAAGAATCATCAACGTGTACGACGCAAATGTTCTTGACGATCCTCAGAAGCATTTTCTTATAAAACATACTACCATGTCAAAAAAATATCTATAAAACGACCGGCCTCTGTGTATTGAAAACCTTTTGAGCTTGTGATGCCACACTCATTCGCCTATTAACCATTTATAGGTTAAATTTCTGAATATTCAAGGGTGTGTGTTATGCTTTGTGAGCCCTTTACGGTATCTAGCACAGCTTGTCTTTTTAAAAGGCAGGCGTAACAAGAAGGGTGAATCGAGTTCGAAAGTAGAAACGGATTCGCGGGCTCACAAGTGGTGCAGAGGATGGTTTTTCGGGATCAGCCTAGGAATGAGCGTCAAGTTGACCTACCAACGATTTCCTAACGGACGCAAAAAGTCTTGAGCACTGCCATCGTTCTTTATCTACCTGTCAAAATAAGTACAGGGAAAAAATTAGAAGAAGCAGAAGAATTCACGCTAAAGGGTAGCGGAAGCCCTGCCTCACAAAAGTTGAACGCCTAATCCGAGCAATGTCACAGAATATTCAAAATAGGTCGCCATCCCTCGTCAACGATAGTGTACTGCGGTACATGCCGCTATTATTTTTTTTTCGCTAAAAACCTTTAACTACATGTGATTTTTATCTTCCCGAAATAAAAGATAATACATTCAAATCCAACAATTTGACGCATTGAAAAGATGTAAAAGACTGACTCGATTTCCCTAAACCTCAGTCCCATCATCGACCTCGAGAACTGTTTTTACGACATCTAAAAACCGTGGCGTTCGTGTGTTAAATGTCGATGAAGAATCCAATATCCTAAAACAAAAAATATTCATACAGCGCCAATTCACTATTTAGACGGAGTGTAGTCTATCTTACGACAATTAAATTACGCTGTTCCAAACACATCATATGTGATGTAGGTAGCTCACAGAATCGTGGGCTATAGTAAGTAAACGCAAGTTCGATCTTAGATCTACTCAAAACATTTGACTTGCAAAAACAACGTACACGCATTGGTAACTTTTTGTATTAACCCTGACAAAGCACAACAGTGTTTATTTTGGCAGCATTGAAAATGGCTTTTTCTTCTTCTTCTAGAAGGCATTAAGCCGATGTTTGTGCGAAGCGTCTGCTCGCTAGGCATGATGTAATCAACATTCTACATGCGCTACAGAACAGAGCATGGGAAAGATCGGACACTTTTCGGTTATGTTTATTTCTGTTCCTTACGTGAACGTGAAATCGGAAGATACAACGCTTTATGTGGCGAAATCTGCTCAACCATTGTTTCAAGCCGAACTAAATTCATTGTTCCATTATGTTCAAAGCTCGCATCTTCTATTCATCATCGACTTGTGTAACGTAGCACAGAAACCTGCGGACTTGTTAAATACATAGCGAATGATAAATTGATTGGTCAACAGTTCCTTCGTTAAAAAGGAAGCTTGTAAAGTTAATCACTAACTGCTAGGGAATGAGTGTCATTTTGTGTTGTTTTTTACTTTCTATTTATTGCTGAAGAAAAATGAGATTATGAATTTTAATATTAAATAAAGTTGAAAAGAATTCACGTACATCTACTAATTGCTAGCTATAGTTTAAAAGACACCATAGATAAAACTTTGATCGATTTGTTCCATTTCAAACACGGCCGGTTTCAGAAAAGTTGCTCCTGCATAGAACTTCTAAACAGCCACTATTACAAGTATAATGGAAAAATAAGACGACGACAATACGCCCGCTACAAGACGCTGGAACAAATGGGTGGTAAAGAGCCATCGATAGAGCCAATTATTTTTTCAAAGGTTTCCTTGCAGGACTTTGTGGAGCAGATTTAGGGTGTCCCGCTAAGGGACATACGTGTTGCAGATTAAGGGAGATACGTGTTGCCGTCGTAGACAGTACGATAACAAGATTTGCCGAACTCAATCTACAAACGCAGCATTGGTCCACTAATAACACAAAATAATTACTCAATTATATAATTATATTATTTATTTAAAGAAATGAATTGTCTTGAGTACAAGTATAGTGGATTTGAGCCTTTTTCACGGAAATTTTTCATATACACAGCTGGCTTAATGGTGAACAGGCGGATGATTAATCACATCTATAAATTGATCCCTGTCTTTCTTTGTACAGGGAGGATAATCAATTTCCCTCTCCCATAGAGGAAGAATTAAAATAACAAAGTATAAGGCAAAAAACATATACACTAAACATTCTCAGAAACCGACAGAA
This sequence comes from Varroa jacobsoni, assembly GCF_002532875.2. Lineage (NCBI taxonomy): Eukaryota > Metazoa > Arthropoda > Arachnida > Mesostigmata > Varroidae > Varroa > Varroa jacobsoni. Next base: position 47,195 of record NW_019212981.1, read on the forward strand.
CCGCGTTTTTGCCGTTCCCTTCCCCACGCTGTTTATTACGAGACCGATTTGATGTCGACGTTTTGACTATCCGAATACGGGCCACTGCATAGCTGAAGTTACTTAAAACTACAAAAACACACAATTTTCTGCCGCCATCACTTCTGTTCATCCCCCACTCTTATCTACCTATATCTCACATAACTTGAATTATTCTATTACTTGAGCGATTAAATCAATGAGGATAATCCAAAGACACCTATGCTACCGAATAACAACCACAGCTGCAATGAGAGCAGACGTAAAAAGTATCACCTGGCAAAACCCATTGATCTTCGTTGCAACAGACATCAGCCACCATCATGGCAGAGACGTTCCGGCGACAATGACGAAAACTCCGACTCAAGTGACGAAACGCGGACCGACTCGTTCTAGCGTCGTTCTGCGCTTTGAACGCACCGATTTATTTAACGGCGTCCGATCACCTACCATGACAACTGAGTTGACTACAGAATAACGTTAAACACCTGTCAGATAAATGCTACAGTAGCAGCTCACTAGAAACATGGACGATGTATGGATTTGAACAGTATGGCGGTTAAAATTACCATCAATCTCCTTTGTCATCCGTTAGCTAACGGACCCATATGGTTACACCCAAAACTTTGTAGAGCTGCCATTGTGAAGAGTGGGTAGATTGACATGCTGTGATAAACTGAAAGGGGACCTTCATGGCGAAGATACGGGCGTCAAATACCAGGCGAACAGTGGTGATGCATAGCAATAACAAGTACCAGTTAAAGGAACGGATTCTACTAGAAAAATTTGAGATAATTCCTCTTATGCAGCTTTTAATACGAAGGAATAAATAAACTAGACAAAAAAAAAACCTGTCATGTCTAAATGACAAAGCTCTGCTCGTCAACTGTAGCTTGACATTGTCAGTTAACAAAGTTACTGACTTATTCAGTGATTATGGAATTAGAGGCATCATCACAAGCTATAGATGCAATAGCAATGGTTACTGCTGCGATTAATGATGGCGTATATTGTTAACGGAAAATTTGTCAATCCCAACAAATCCATGGTAGGCACTCCTCTCTCATATTTATGACTGACTACGACCCGATTGCATGGTTGGAGCTGATGAATTACCGAAAAATTTGAGAATGAAAAAAAAAAATGATCAAAACCAGAAAAGATGTTACAATGAGAGAAAAAAATACGGGACTTAGTACAAAAACCCTTTGGTGCAATAACACTATAAACCCTATAATTTTTGCCTTTGCAGTGTCATAGTGGATGTTAAAGTCGTTATGACATAGCAGACATGTTTCATAAAACTGTTCGTATTATAGGCGTGTACACGTCGACAGTTGAAAACAAGTAAAAACGAGCTCGTTCTCATTCGTTATTATGTTTTGCCACAAATAGGCTTGCGTGACACCGGGGTCCATTCAGTCAGTCATTGGCGCGTGTGATAACGATGAAATCAAAGGGAAAAAAAACACGCAAAAACACAAAAGGTGAATAAAAATAACAGAGCGAAATCCATTAGCGTTACATCAAAGTAGAAAAAGAACCAGATGGGGTTCGCAACACGATGGTCAGGCAGTTACCGATGTTGCCAGTGATATTCTACCTGTTAGCATTTTTATAAGGAAAAGGGGGTGTTGCACTAGTTAATGGAATAAAAAAAAGTTCGTAAAAGAAGCCAGTCAAAGAAACAGAACAGAAACATCTGCACCAACAAAAAAAACTACAGAAGAAGACGATGACGAAGAAGACGATGAAGATCGCACACATTAAGGGACGCATTCAGAGAAAGCACCCGCGGATCCGTTCAACGCAACGCTGGACAATGGTGAAACGGCATACGCGCGCAGCTTCAAAACGGTTGGTGTAACTAGACTATTTTGAATGCTGCTATAAACAATTGCCTTGGATCGTAGTGTTAGCTATATAATTTCGTTAATAGCGGCCGCAGTGTTCGGTCAGTGTCCTTATTTATAGGACTTGGCCGCTAAGGGGCGAAAACGTTGAAAGCACTGTGCGAGACATACTGTATAATACATCTTAATAAGTCAACAGGGGCTTATCGCTACTTGGCTGTGTTTGTTGCAAAACTTCGAACGCTTAATGATTTCGCCTTCCTAAAAAAACGGCATTCAACAATATGTAGATAACGTATAGTGATCAGAGACATCATCGTGTTGCTATTACTGTCACTATTATAGGTAAAACAGGTTGTCTCACTTCATTGGATTCATATGAGTAAATAGAGACAGCATAATTAACGCACCATTGCCGTAATACATATGGTAAAAGAAGCAACGAATATAAAATATCATATTATATAGTATTATGCATAAAATAATAGAAAAGCACTAACATGATCTCTGAAGCGAGCTAACTGAACGAGCTAGCTTCTGAACTTACGCCACCTCCTTAGAGGATTCCCTAGTTAAGAGGGCAGCATGTTACTGCCACATTATCACGGAAACTCGATTCTTTAGCGTTCGATTTGAGTCATAAACTTGTTTTTTTTTTTTTGTTCCTTTAGTGCGTGTTCGAACAATCTGGCAATGATGTGGCAACGTGAGCTCCACTAAACGGGCGAATTCATTGCATGTTAATATTAATCTAAGAAACTTGATTGTTCAATGTGTCCTCGTCTTGTTGTGATCAGGCTCCCTGGAAAAATCGAAAAGACTGTTTATAACTGTTATGTCTTCGCTGTCGAAATTTAGTATGAGCTCTGATCTAAACAACGGTCTATTTTTGTTTTACCGCACCGTTGCCAGTTTGTCTATTGGAGTATGTGAGCAGCTAAAGACATGGTTTCAAACAGCCCAATAACCCATTGAAACGGAATACTTTGTTTAGTTATTTTATCGTTTATCGACAAGTAATAACTGTATCTAAATAGAGCGGACAACCCGCACGAAGAAGATAACTCCTTGTAACCCGCAAAATAGAAGCGGAACTACATTTTTGGCATTGGATCCTTGACCAAACTTCCAAGAGACGTAGACATTCCCCCTAAATTGACTCAAATCCATAAATTAGTATTCCGAATTTGACGTCCGATGCTAGTCATTTACTTAATAGTAGCTCTTTCAGACCGCTGGTGTCCTACTCCACCTCGAAACGCTCCGGACCTAGACCCCACCTCATTCAGTGTTAGAGGCAATTACGTGGCTAATAGCCTATTGCAGGTCAATCGATGGTTATCTAGGAACGCGAACGTTCCTGAAACACCTGTCAAAAATCGACAGGAATCCGGCAAAAATTATCAACTCAATGACCCTCTAATACATACTTTAAGTGTCGTTCCCGCTCCGAACGATGTTTCCCAAGCTAGTAAACATAAAGGCTGGGATTACTACTGTTAATAATAATACCAACAACCAATTCCGAGTCGACATCGGACATTTCTGAGTGCAGAAAAAACTCAAGAAGTAGTAACAGTTTGGGCGATTACCATTCCTTGAAGACCCATCTGCTCGTGAAGGTATAGTGTGGCCTGATAAGGCAGTGGCTTGCTTGACTACCGTTACATTAGTTTGTTTCGATTGCAGCATTCGATTATATCAAGGGCGCGCAATTTTTAGCCGGTAACATGAATAATCGGATATAAATAGCACGTCTAGTATTATGACAGCATCAGCTGAGAGGCTAAAAGGTATAGTTTAACTTAGAATGGTTTGCCCATGCACACAAACTTATAAAACCTGCGACGATGAAAGGGAAGTGAAAAACTTCAATTTCTACGGACATCATTTCATCATCTCCCGCCTTTCGTTAAAACCTCTGGTAACTGTAAAGGCCAACGTAATTGTTCCATGGTAAGGCCATAGATACCTTGATATGACTGTTCTATCTCGTCAAACGATACAAGGCTAATCATCCGTGAAAAGCAGATACCTAAGCTAATCCTACAAAGGTATACAAGTAAATAAAAGACTCTAATCAACCACAGCATAGTAACGTGCTGATATTATCCGAGGTAAAGTCCGCCTATTTCTCAATTGCACACGTTCTGGACTGATTTGCTCTACCTTCCAGTGATCTAATGAACAGAGGATTTAAATACAAAATAATGATAAGTGAAGCTGATATAGCCTTCCGTAGTGTTCAAGAATGTAGTATAGAAAAATATGCAGATTAGTTGACTGATTCAATGTATGTGTATAAAAACGACTGTGTTAATGAGAAGCCAACAAAAAAAGACGATTGTGTAAAGATAATTACTAATAGTAAAAACATTCAACTATATATATATATATATATATATGGCTTACGGTATATGCATCGTCGCGGTGCACTTCAACTATGACAAATAATCGGACCATCAACACGAATGTTGCGTTACAACTATACAGTTGTAACTAAGAGCCGGTATACACGCTCGTCCAGAACGGTCTTAACCGAAATAACAGAATCTATCTAAAATATGTGCTTGCTATTATCTAACTAAAAGGCGTGTACAAACATTCAAAAATGACAATCGCGGTATTGAAAGATTCGGTGCAATTTTAGTAGTTGAAAGGTAAAAGCTGTACGGAGCACATGTAAAGCCTTGCCCAACCTCATCGTCGTTCTTCCAGACACCTCAGTTATATTGTACATCAGATTTAGATATATATAAAGAGGTTATGATTTTAATCATTGGCAAGACAATAGCTTCTAGATTTATCATTCCTGGAAGCCCAGTATGCATGAACTGGTATATTTTTGAGTAATATCATATGAGCTCAATAGTACAATGGTAAATTAAAATAGCCGCATTTCTGGTCTTTTATTTAGTTACTGAATTACATTATTAGCATCTCACGTTATACGCATCATCGGTTAAATGCGCGATACTTCGAAAACTTCTGATTCTTAAATCCACCACAAAGACCCACCTCATGCTTTTGCCATGTTGACTCAGAGTTAGTGTCGTGCACTGCCTGTATATCGACTTCTTCATACAACTATATCGGAGCATGACATAAACAAGTCAAGCAATATTCATCTTACTACAAGCCATTAGTTCCTATTGAGAAAAGGCAACGTAGCTAAATTAAATGAAAAAAAGTAATACCTTTATACATCACTAATAACGAATTGTAAAGTGTTTGTAAAACACTTATCATACACCGTAAGCCAAATTCGAAATCAGGTCTTAGGTACGCGTCCGAATATCGTCTACAGTAGCACTATTTCGAAAAAGATAACTCGTACACATGGCGAGTGATGTATTCACGAATGTGTGTATTGAAAAGCTATTTAGCACAGAACAGCACAGACGCCTAACGCAGAAGCACGATACATGTAAGCAAAATAATGCCAAATACCTTCAGCAGCACTAAATGTAAAAACGCTCAATGTCATCATTATCATGAGTATTATATTTGTAATAGGATTAATTTATAAAAAAAAAAAAAAAAAAAAAAGAAAAAAAAACACGACATGTGCCTTTAGTCGAATAAAAGATTTGTCTTATAACAAACAGAAGTCCCGATTCGAACGAATGATCATCCCGTCTTCTTCAAGCAGAATATACCAAAAAAACGTACCTTTATCAGAAAAACGTGCCCTGTTTTTATTCAGAACTGTTATAAGTGGACAATATATGGAGATCGTTGTATGTGTAAAGTGAGTTATTGCTGAATGCTCTTTCGTTAATTGAAAGTTGTTACTTCAATAGGCCTTTTTTATGATTTAGCGGACCTACCAGTGTGTCATTCTTGAATATACCATCAGTTATGTTAATGCGGTCAGTCAATAATAGCAATAGTTTCGCCATACGTATGTGAGCGTTTTAAAATATGTAAAAATCTCTCTACTGTATGTAATATTGGTAGTTTTCATCCTGAATTTATTTACTAAATCACCCACAGTCGCATCTATCTCCTGATACCATATCCGCATCAACTATATTATGATTACGATAATTCATTAATCTTACTTTAATTTGTAACAAAATCAACTACCTCCTGTCGCTCGATTCAGTGTTCTACTTAGAGCACAAGACGCGCTATCGACAGAAATGCATGTACAAAAACACGCTACTTAAAAAAACAAAAAGCTATATACCATATATCTGCAGTTGATCATTGCTCGTTGTTGTAAAAGTTGTTCGACCAGAGAAAAATTAGAGGGAGGTCACATTTACATGGAAGCCACTGCCACTCCCTGAAAATTCAGAATGATTTGAGCGATTTTACAAGTTATATGTGGATTGCATCTGCTATTTCGTCTGCTACTGTGTTCGACATTAGATACCTTTCTTTCTTCCCTAATTGCAGCCGTTCCTTTATCTATTGTTAAATATATAGCCTGTGTGAGCCAAAAGTCTTCGAACAATTTGAAAAGGGTGCTCTTGTTACACTTACGTTGGGCAGATAAGTTCGCTTTTTATTGCAATAATTCGCGTATCTCCTGCTGCTTTAATAGATATGAACTAAACACTCTTCAACTGCCCAGAGACTTTTGGACATAATATATATGTATATATCTATCGTCAATAGTGATTTAGACGGTTGTAAATCTATCCGCGCTCTGTTCTGGATAACTGAGGCATTGGGCACAGTAAAAGCGAGAGAGGACGTGATCACTTGCCTAAAATGTAAGCTCTCATTCTTCTCAACAACGTCATCAAACACTTTCATGGCGGTGATAATGATGATTTCCGTAGACGGTTGCTGGTTTATCGATAATTCTGTCGAACGTTTAAGCTATACTGTGAAGTTACCCGCGATGTTGGTCAGCGGAACTGCCGACAACGACGACGACGACGACTGCGCAGCGCTAGGCGGAGTCAATTGCTTGCAAGTCTATAACATTTACTGCAATCGCTAACAACGTTGAACATATTTAAGATCTCGTAGCAGCGGAGCAACGGCACCTACTACAATGCAGAAAGGTGTCCGCTACAGAAGTCATCACACAAATGCGAAAACTTTGGTCGAACCTTAGCTCGTTCGACCAAAGCTGACAACAGCGAAACAAAAGTCAGCGTCACCGAATAGTCAATGGGACCAAGACCACGTTTCTAGGGCCAGCAGGGGTCTCGGACAATATATATAGACATATATATATATATATGATATATATATATATGATATATATATATATATATATATATATAT
>NW_019213692.1:0-42831 GCF_002532875.2 Varroa jacobsoni
TTATAAAATTCGAATAAGCATAAAATATCGCAAAAAATTTTTTAATGGTAGTTATAATCAGTGTTTAAGTTATCCATTATATTATCTAAATAAACATAGTAAATGGTGGGCTCAAATTGGATTTAAATAATCTTACAGGTTGAGCTGTTGAAATGCTATATAAAGAACAATCCCCCTTAATTGACGTACAAGTTCAATTTTATTTTTGAGTAGGTAACATCATGCCAAACACAACGCGAATTGTATCAATAAATGAAGGTTGCGAGTTCTATAGCCAGTACCGCTGTTGAGCATTGAATCCCCTGACTGGGGTCCCGTACGAAACGAATCGTGCGCGCCCACGTCCAGCTTCGAACTTACATCTAGCACGGGTCCATAGGTGTATTTAGCACATACGTTACCACTGCACCATCACGAGCACACAACGCAAATAGTCTAAGCGCCTCAGATCGATACGTGCCCTTTCCCACAAGGGCCGACCGATGGCTCGTGAGGGAGGGAGGGTGTTTCGATGTCAACAAACATGCATCCATTCTGGAGCCGGTGCACAAACGCTCACTAAAATTCAGTGGCGTAGAGCGTTTATACAAAAAATATTGAATCAGTTGACCAATCATGTAAGCCTCCCTGTTAGACTGGTTCCACGTACTTTGTGCTAATAGAAGTTGTGCTTTGTGAAGTGTTGATGTACGATTTCTATGGTAAGAGAAACATGAGTTATTGGACTTAACTGATAGCGAAAAGTGTAGGGTTGCCTTAAACTGAAGGCTTATTGGTTCGATGTGCTATTAGGATAGTTGGTGACATGGTTTAAAATAAGTCCAGTATGTATTACCCGTATAAGTTCTCCCCCCTCCCTCCCCCCCAAAAATAAGTAGACTACCCACGGCGACCTTCAAGAAATTGTCAATCTGTTATTATAGCTTAGACATCCGAGTTCAATCAGTATACGGCAAGACGGATATGTCTTGTTGTAATTATTACTGAACTGCAACAACAGGCTGATCTAACAGCTGGCAGTTTATGAAGAAAGACAGACAAAAATAAGCCTACATGAGGAAGGAGGAAAGGTGAAAGAGTTCAGATGTACGCAGAGTTATATATCACTGAGAATTTTCTTCGATTGTGCTATAGCATATTTGATAAATTTAGATGTTCGAAACACTACATCATTTCTACACTATAAATTGATATATGTGAATATATCATTACGATAAAATTCTGTAAGATAATAATGCTAAAATAGTTCTACAAATAGCAACATCAATTTTCCCAGTAAAGGTATACGATTTTGTGTCGATGCCTCTAGTCGTTCGCCTTAGTAATATATAATAAATTGTCTTACAAGTTCTGCTCATGGCAGAACTTGTAAGATAATTTAGTTCCCATATTTTGTTAAGAAAATTTTAGACCAATTATTTCAATCCTATAAAAACAGTTTTCTGCACATTAATGCTAACACGCTAAGGATATGTACTGGAAAATTTATCAGAAAGTTCTTTTCTGCAACACCATTGAATATACACAGGTATTTACAATTAAGATTGTAACTGTAATTTATTTTAACTTGTTAGAATCACGCGTGATTTTATTGGCTACTTTAGCAGTAAGCTGATCACATGTGGTACCGATCCTCGATACGAAAAGCAGATGTATACGTGCTTATGGTATATTGATCGAATGGTTTCAGCGGAAAAAGCCGACAACGCAATGTTAATGCCTTAGAATGGTGAAGCGCGGACGACCGTCATCGAAGCAGTCCGACCACTCGTTAGTGGCCAAAAAGGCGAAAGACTCCTTAAGCCTACTGCGAAAAAAGAAACCTTGCGAGAAGGCGCATTGTCCCTGCAAAGTAAGTAGCTGAATGGAAAATTATGTCACTAGTTCTATCTGAGCTATTTGATATGCTATTCATTTTTAATATTCTGTTTATATGTTAAAGTTTACTAAGTAAATTTTATTACGTTCTATTTTTAGACTTTCTTCTAAGCAGTGACATCTTTGATAGCTTCTGAATCTTACCTGTGCTGCTAAATATACAAGAACAATATATCAGGGCTTGTTTTCTCTGCAATTGATTCTCAGGAGCCGAGATGCTTCGCCCAGGCTTCGGATAAGTGCAGCGGGAACCTTTGGACGCCCCGTTGGTTCCACCTTAGCGAAGATGAACACTATTGCAACGAGTGCTTCGAACATTTTTGCAAGCCTACCAGAGCTGGATATGCGGTAATTGTAACATGCATAACGCTATAACTGTTACGGTATTATGCGGTATCTGCTGCTTTTAGGGGGCTCTGCGATTGCCTTTGCGAGACGACTCGACTTCATTTGACATGAATGTTGTTTTTATGATTATTACTGCAATGTGTACTGCTGTATATATTTTAGACGGTGGCACAGAAGATATCTGTACGATACCTTGTATATCTAACAAAGCTGTGATATGGTGTTATAGGGTATAACAATCAGACACTCTCTTTTATTGGCCCATGTATGCTAACTCATTTTTATGCTCATATCTTCCCATTTGCGACCGCAGATTTTCAGCTTATGGAAGGAATTGTGGGTGCGTGACTTAAAGGGTGAGGCCGCCATACGTCTTTTTATGGCCGACCAGTTACTCCCGTTTTGGTTGCAATGTGTTCGCTGTGACAAATGGAGACAGCTTCCGTCAAGGTCCGTCAGCGTTTATGCTTTGAGCTAATAATACTATACCTACGCGGATGTTGCATGTTCTTGTATCAACTGAAAATGGATTAAGCTCGTACTTCAGTTTTACATCTTTGGCCTACAAAAGATATTAAAACTTTGTCTACTTATCCGACTCTACTTTACTTCATTTTTTAGGCAAGAACTTCGTGAATCGTTAATTAGGGATTTCACCTGCGACCATTTAGTATATGGAGCGGAGTATACCGGACCAACTTCAGGGGACATTGAATGTGGCGGCGTTTCGTCCTCCTGCGATGAACCGGAGCCTCCGGAAGCGGCCAACGCCGTGCTTCCTCACTGGATCAACACGCTTTCTTTGGCCCCTATGCTAAAGGATAGTCCTGCTGCCCCGTTGCTAGTCAACTATAACCCCCTGCCGCTTGGAATAACAGCATCAAAACTTGACTACCTCTCCGATAGACTCGCAGGTTCGTGTCATTTAAGGATAGATGCGGATATAATCTATATGTTCTCAGATATCGTTATGCAAGAGACACTTTTACAACCGTTAGACCATCCATGTCTACTTTGGACTAATGTTTGTGGGTAATTTAATAAGTAAAACAAGTTCCTCGATTTCTGTGAGGACAAAAATTGGACCGCAAACGTACAATAGTAGCGGTTATTTGCTTTACTTCAGAGGCGGCACGAGAACTTCGTAATCAGCTCGAGCTGGCCAATGATTGCAAAGACCCATTTGTCTTAGGGTCTACTCCAAGGACTGAGGACCAGATTGATTTAATCAGGGATCGCCTCACGCATCCATTTCTCGAAACAGGTATTTTTATATTGGAAAATTTAACACTCATCCGGGTTTTGTACAGGTCAATACGTTTAATATTCTATTGGCCTCATGAAGTTGCTAGGAACGAACATTGGATCTTAACTGTAAAGTAGTATAAACAACTTTTTTTTTATATATAACCATTAAAATGGTTAAACATTTATGCCTTTATTGTGCGTTACTACTTTCAATGCTCAAATTACTTTAACACGTCCTGGATATTTTATTTCGTTTAATACTATTCATCTGAAAAACATGCTGACCGGTTTTTGACTTGTAATTATAGGGGAGGAACTTATCGCAGGTGCGATGCGCCCTGATGCGATGGAAGAACATGAGAAAGTCATTTTCTCAGAGTACTCGAAGGAACAGGCTATGTTCCTTTGCTTACGAAACCTAGTTTATTCTCTTTGGATGCGGGATCCTACTCGTTGGCTTACGATTAAGGAAGTGGCAAATAATCTACAGTGCAGAGGGCTTTCCAGGATTCGGTGAGTAAATTCTCTTTCTAGAGCTATTTATAACGACATTGCTAAAATAAAAAAAAATAGCCAAAAATATGAACCATATTTTTAGTTATTTTTTCATGCAATGAATACACCTTTACTTAAGTTGTGCATTGAGAGAATGCTTAAATCTATATATTAAAACGAAAGACGCTAATTTAAGCGGGTGTCCCAACTGGCCCTGAATTAAAGAATATAGACTACTTAATGATCGTATTAGCCGTTTGTTGGTATCTGTCATTTTAAGTAAGCAGGTAACTAACTAATATTACTAATTAACCTAGGTAATTTGGGTATAGTTTAAAACATCAGAAATTCAAAATATTGTCAAATAAGAATTTATTTATCGTGTGTGTAATATTTTCATTGCCTATTGTAGTTGCTTATACGAGGCTCAGCGTATTTTGCATCATTTGACCCAGCGCGGCTTAGTGAATCACGGCCATCTGTCTCCTCCACCCGACTTACCACGTCTACCACCCACACGAGTCGTCGTAGTCGGCGCAGGTGCCGCTGGTCTAGCAGCTGGAAGACACCTTAGTAACCTCGGGATGAAGGTAGGACTCATAGAAAGCAAATGAATATGCAACACGTGCATTTCGAATTTTGAGGAGAGTATATCTTTTAGACAATGCGAGTCCAATTACTGAACCTCGTTTGGGTAGGTCTTGAGTAAGATGAACGTATGGAAAGGTAATTCTGCGAAATTATATACCAAAATACTATTAAAAAGAACTTTCCATTTTATTTTCCAGTTATTGAATAATCAGATTATGTAATTAAAAATATTTAACCATCTTGAAACCTCTATGAGGTTTTGTCATTGGTATGACATTAATACAAAGCGTATGCAATATTCAGGTGACAGTCCTTGAAGTGGGTGATCGAATCGGGGGACGTGTAAATTATCGGAAACGTGGAGATGGTTTGGCATTTGCTACGGGAGCAGACCGTTTAGTAGGCGTTATTAATAATCCTATTGCCATGCTCGCACTGCAGTGCGGTGTCACTCCCGTAATTGATGAAGACAGCCAAATGTTGCTGCAGCCTGGAGGTAATTTTTCCAATAGAGAAACAGAATGCTGGTAGCATGATGAATAAGTGTGACTCTATAACTAGTAGTAAGTATAAGCAGGACTTTCACATGTAAAATGTCTCACAAATAGTAGGTAAGGTTTATATGACAGATGGTTGTACCCTTGAGACATTCAAAAATACTATTAAAACTAACTTAGGAAAAATTTTATTGTTAAAAAAATTAATTAGTTGCATAGCGCATGCACTTTCGGTTTGTCAGCTTAACTTGCTTTACAAAACCTATTTTCATAGGAACTCTTGTTGATGCAGCAGTGGATGAGGCTATTGATGATTTATTTGCACGAGCATCAGAAGCACTTATTGAATGGCGTCATGGATTAGACCAAGCCGCCCAGCGACCCACGGGAAGTGCAAAAAAGGGATCCAATCCCCCACCGCCGCCGCCAACAGAACCCGATATCGATCTGGAAAGGAAAATGGGCCAGCTGATTTGTCAAGCTAATGGAGACCAGGTATATATAACCCGGAAATATTAGATTTTAACATTCAGTCACGTAATTATGATAGTGATTGTTTGTAAGTGATTACTACTGTACGTGATGAAATCAACCATAAATAAATTAGAAAAATAATTTCATTTCCGATTCTTGACAGAAGTAATAAGGGTTAATTTCAACTGTTGTGGATTAATGACAAAAATGTTTCCCTTTTTCAGTTATTAACAAAGGACGAAAAGGTTGTTCTTGAGTCATACAAGTGTCTTCTTGAAGCATCGTGTGGTGCGTCTCTCTCAAAAGTTTCAGCAAAGATGTATGCCCATTACGCCTTCTGTCCCCAGTTCGCAGGTTTGTTAGAAGGCATATTCGATATCCCCAGTAAGACAAATCCCCATAAAAGTAGCAACTTTATTTCACGCAGCACTAAATTTCGTGTATTTTTTCACATGTATTTCCCGTGGTTTGTAATTAGACCGTAGAGAGATCATTTTACGACGTACTGCTTAGAAACCGGTGTTTAACTATCTCTAAATAGGCACTACAAAAATTATCTTCGCACATAGTTCTGAAAATTCTGACAGAAAAAAAAAAGAAAATAATAGTAGATTGATTATTCCTTCGAAGTAAATTATTGTAGATACTTGACTGAAATCATTTTCCATATTATTTTCTTGTAAAGGTGGATCTGCTACAGTACCCGGTGGCTTGGGGGCTCTTTTAGAGAATCTGTCTTCTGGCCTGGAGGTTCGATTACGGAATCGTGTGGTATCAGTCGAGCTAATCACGCCAGGCAACGGGGCAGTACCGGAAGATACTTGTCGAGCGCGAGTCTCGTTTATTGCAGAAGATGGGAAACAACGAACCCTAGACGCGGATTATGTTGTAGTCGCAGTACCTCTACAGGTGTTACAGAAGGTGAGTGATTCTAATATGCTTGCAAGAGAAAGCCTTTAGCAAGCACGTAAGTCATAGTTGTTGACTTGTGAACATTTTTTTGGTGACCTTTAAGACGATTGAGAGACTATATATATATATATATATATATGTTTTTTAAAGGTTTATATCCAGAAAAGCTGAAGCTTCCAAGAAGTTGCATGAGTTTGGAAACCTAGCATGACTGCATTGCAGACACTACTATTGACCATTTTGTACGTTACTTTGATGCATCTATACTATTATGCTTAATGTCAGACCAGTCCACGTTCGTAAATTTGTTCATAAAAACTGCGCATGTTCATAAAAAAAAGTATGCTGTTTACATAGTGGTCAAATAGTGACCACAACAAGCGTAACTATTAATAGGCGGACATAAAACGTACACGTTTTTGTCATTTTCTAATTACTATTCTAAGCATCGGTTGTTCGTATTGTTTCAGGAAACTATTCGGTTTACGCCGACTCTTTCTGTACCGTTAATACAGTCCTTGAACCAATTTGGCTGTGGTCAACTGGAGCAGGTTAGCCCATCCTGAAATTGCCGATCACTGTTCGAATTTATCTTCCACATGGTAGTTTCATACCATAAGCGAAACGATTTCCTGCTATTTTCAATAAGAATCACAGAGTATTCTAAAGTCAACTAAATTAAATTACAGGTGATAGCTGAGTTCCCGCATAGCTTCTGGCGGCCGTCGAATCAGGATTATCGTTGTGGCTTAATTCTGCGAACACTTGAAGACAAAGAACGCGAACGGCGCGGAATGTTTCCTATGTTTATTGACGTCTCCGCTCATGACCGGGCTGGTAGAGAACGGTTCCTACTGAAAAGCTACATAATCGGTGGGTACTCTTTTGATTGTTTGCTGACCGACTGGTTACAATCTTTACCCTGTACGTGTACGAAGTGCACTGTCTAAATTGAAAATATAACGAGCATCTCACAATTTATTCGCATGTAATAGGTGACAGCGTGGACCGACTGCGCATCTTAAGCGACCAGGAAGTAACTCAGGAATATGTGAAGATGTTGAGAAAAATCTTTGGTGAGATACCCGAACCATTACAATGCCACGTGTCCCGATTTTGTTCCAATGAGCATATAGGGATGGCGTACACATATCCCAAGGTATGTATTCTTTAGAGAGCAGAATATTGTTAATCTATTAATTGGTTATTGAATTTAGTTACTTAGTCTGCTTTTGCTTAAAACAAGACGGATAATACTAGCCAGCGGAAATTGTACGTTAACGATCTTTGGCGTCGACTTTTCTTGTTTGTGCTAATCGTTTTTTTACTTAGCTAAAAAGTAGTGCAATATCACTCGCATGTATGGTTTAATACGATGAGTAAAGTGGCAGTAAATATTGTTTTTTTTGCAGGTGGGTTTCGTCAACACCGAAGATTTACGTCCTTTTTCGTGCCCAGTTCTGGAAAACGCTGTGTTTCTGGCTGGCGAACATCTCAATCAAAACATGTGTAGAAGTGTGGCTGGTGCCTATCAGAGTGGATTGGACGCAGCTGCACGTATTGTCCATAGGTGCCTCTACGGGGACGACGTGCCCTATATACAGAGCGGACTGTGACTCTATTATTAATAGCTATTTAAAGCTTTATTTATAATACCCCGGAGACGAAGCGTGCGCTTCTCTATTTTGCGATTTATTATATACCTTTGCACTTTCCCGAGTGATATACTTCCTGTATATCTTATAGCTAAAGTCACGTTAAATGGGGGGTACTTCTTAAACGTCAACGTCGTTTATTTACGTTACTTAGTCATCTTTCACCAATTCGCATTTCAGAGACGCGTCAACATAACACCAAAATGGGCCAAAGTCTCTGTTACAAAGAATGCGAGACATTTCAGGACTGAATTTGTATTATGATTGCTCCTCTGGTGATCTTTTATCGTAAATGCTGTTTTTGTACATTATAGAAGGCCATATCTCACCATAAAGATAAGCAAAATTGACTTAAATCTGTATATTTGTATTTATGTGCATGTACATTAATGAGATATATGTGTCTGTGAAACCCGAGTGGGCATTTTGAGCAAAAGCATGTGACCTTTCATTACAAATAAAAAACAAAAATAATAAAGAGAGGATACACGAAAAAAAATACCCAAGCTATATAAACTATACAGTGCTTTAGATTTTCTCAAAAAAATCCCCATCAAATGGTTGGACTATATTGTAATGTATACGTTTGTTTTGACTATCCATAAGCAACAATTCTTTTTTCTTTTGAATATAAAGTAACGCTATATAACATCAAGAAACGCATTAGCTTCGATCTAATATGCTCTCCCTTCGATGCTCTTTCCACTGATCTTTCTCTAACAAAATCTTAAATAGTGGTTACTGGTGGAAACAACCTAAACTTCGAGTTACACATTATTACATCATCGAAAAACCTCAACTGTATTTCGTCACACTATTACACAGTTGTTAGTGTTTTAAGTTAGTGATTTTCCCCGTCAGGAGCCAATAAGCATAGGCAAATGTTTGCAAAGTAATCGGATATTTGAATAGCAGGCTTTCGATTTAATAGAAAAGCCGTTAGAATTAACTCGATATATAGCGAAACGATTACTATAAATTCCTGAACTAGAGTTACTACAAATACGTGTTTCGTTACATCATTAATAATGCTTCACACAGTGAGTGGCGTAACGAATTTTTGCTCTTAGTTCAGGTTCATCCATTTTTAGCGGTATTTTCGATGATGTAAGAATTGGGTAGTCCAAGCTAAATATTATCGTATTTTCGAAGCTATTTTAGTCCAAAAGTGTAGAATTAGTACGCACTTCTCTAACGCAGTATTCCAACAAAAATTGTTTGTTAATACTTTCCCATTAACGTGGAAACATAATGCCATTGCCAAAATGTGAGTTTCAGTTAGATAAATATCCGTCCAAGTGAGATGTTCAAACGTTGTAACTTCTTGATATCGACAATGGGCAATCGAGTAAAATAAAAAAACGTATATTATAGCATTACTGGTAGTGAAAAAAACCGAACCGGTTCTTTTTCGGAGCGAATTTTGTGTTCACATAGCATTACCTGCTCCAGCTTATTATCCACAACGACTATGTACGTTTATATTGTTGTTACCCACATTCTCGTTAACGGTGGATTGACTCGTTTAAAGAGGTACCGACGGAGTTCGCGCTTAGAAGAGTTTTCTGTAAAGAAAAAAAAAAACAAAAACATGCTAAATTTCATTTTAATTTAAAATAATTTCTGTTCTAATTTAAAATAACGCTTTTCGACTTTATGCTGAAATTTACTTGAGACTCGAACGTTTGTTACGAAAATTGGGAAAAGAGGAAATATCTTTTGTCCTTTAGCAGTGGACGTAGGATAAGCGTCTTTATCGAAGGTGTGCGCTCTCAGCTAGTCTAAGAAAATGTCAGTATTAAATATATGTCGTTTTCAAATATCCTATATCGCTCAAACATACATTTTAAACAAAAAAATTCAGATAATTTTAATTTCAGTTTATTAAAAAAACTAACGTTGAATTTTCTGCATCCTCTAAGCTCATTAGAGATAGATATTATAGTCGAAACAGGTTGCAGCGCCTATCAGTCACAATTATGCTGTTGAAGAGTAATTGCGGACATTCACTGTGCGTATTTCCAAAAGCATTATTCCGTTCCACTTTTTCTCTTTTGACCTTTTATACGATTCTGTGAAGAGATTCGCGACCAGAAGATACACCTATTAGATTGTAGTCAAAATACTCCCGTCTAGAGGGATTACGTTGTTCACTATCATGTCGATCAGTCTATTCATACCGCTTGAGTCATCTTGGGGTACTCTTTCGACGTTAAAGTACGAAATACGTCTGCTGATTGCAAAGATTCGTTGTTTGATGCACCCGTCAAAACTATTATATCGCATTCGCGTATTCTAGACGTCGCGATTCCTGTTTGCTGGCGACCCCGCCAGATCTTACGTCACCGCTGTCACGAAGAGGGTATCGCTACACTCTTACCACGAAGCAGACCACTTTTAAAAAACACCGAATCGACGTCCTCTTATTTTGTGGTGCTGACAATAGTTGTACTCGAATGGTGTCGAAAAACAAAGGGGCCATTTTCGCCTTTTGACTATAAACCAGAACTACGTGACTTAGGTCACACGTAATTCTGATTTTTTAAATTTTATTCTTTTAAGGGCGACAACTACTATATGAGTGTTCAATATAAATTACTTTAACTAAATGATACAGATGATGTCAAACATAAAATCATGTGCAACATATACGAAAGATATTCTTTCACCTTCCGTGTAAATTTCAACAACGTCATGTTTTGGAACTGAGTAAGGCTTCTATGTGAGCCGGTGAACTGCCAGTGGGAGTCATCTGTTCTCGGATTGCTTCCCTGACAATATCAGTGTTGTCTGTCATGCGTACCCTCTTCCAACGTTAGAGAGGCAAGTGTCTGTTGTCATACGAGTGCAGCTGGCGCCTGTGTCCGCATAGTGCGATGTCTGAAAAGCGGTGCTTGTGGTGTTTCAATGGTCGAAGAAGTGGGGCCACCAACGGCTGGTAGAGAGTGAATTGTTCGCAGCCAAAAAATCCGGAATCCAATTGAAAACGCGAAGAAATTTTAGCGGTCTTTTGTAGTCGTTCGGTTTTTCGTCGCCAATAGCTGGATCTTTTCGTTGTTCGACGGTGCATTCGTCTGTGTGTGGATGTGTGTGTGAGTGCGTGCCTTCGTCAGGTGCTTGTTCGTTGCCGCCGCTCGTGGCTCACCCGCAGTATTACTGTGGGACACGGGGGTGTAGGTAAGCAAACGCCATGAGCCATGTGAAGGCTAAGGTTCTGTACGACTTCGAGGCGCAGGCGCCCGGTGAAATTAACATTCGAGAAGGAGATACAGTGACAGTAACAAATCGGAATGTCGGCGAAGGGTGGTGCGAAGGCATCAACGCGAAAGGTAAAAAAGCAGATTATGAAAAAAAGTAACATTGTGGAAACATCTGATAGTAAGAGTAGTACATAGTCGACGTACGGGCTAGACTCTCTCACGCAGACATCAAATGAGAATGAGACCGTTTTCATCCTAATTTCCCCACTTCTTTCTCTTCCGGTTCGAACCCTTTTTGACCGTTGGTTCTACCGGCCGTTTAGGACTTTCAAGTGTAAAAAGCACACGTCGTCAGCTGGCAACTGCCACTTCGGAGTACGTTCAAGACCGGCCCGACCTTTGCTCCAAGCTAGAAGAAAATGAGTCGATAAAAATTAAGGAAATGTCCAATTATTTTCGTATAATCCGACCTAGAAACAAGCAAATGATAGTTTAATAGATTCACCTGGGCTGTTAAAGTCAAGAAAAAGCCAGCCGCTATCTTTCAACAACACACATACAAAAGTGTAATAATATGCATGATTGTGAAGTTGAAAAGAAAAGTGTTTTCTTATTGTGTTTTTCTCGATTAGCGATATGTGGAGATAATTTTGGACGACATAATTTAACAGTGTCTACCTATATATGAACTTAAAAAAATAATTATCATATTTATAGCGATTTTAAATTTGCGTCTTATTTATTTTACTTATCAGCAAAAACAATACTATCCGATTCGGTTATGATGTGAGTTGACAGACACGTCGACCATCTTCGTTGCACTGATCCGTGCTTGTTTTTATTTCCCGAGCCTGTGTTATGTCTCTTTTGCACAGTAGGATAGCTATGATATGACAACGATAAATAACTAGCGGCATTTACGGGCGATCGAGGCTGTATAATGTATATGCAACGAACATGAAGGAAAGCGCCAACGGCTGATAAATGATTGAGGGTCGGAATGGCACAAGGGACACCCGACAATCGTAGTTGTACTATTGGGCGGGTCTTCAGCCGTTTGTTGGAGTCGCCTTTTCCAAGTCTCTCGAAATGGTGTGGTCTATTTCGTCGGTGACAACACGAGGGAAAAACGTATCGTTCACGATGCTAGTTCACTGTGACTAGGAAACGAAAGATTGTTAGCTTTTCTTGTTTATTTAGGTAAAAGACAATCGTTTTCGTCCCAACTGCTGACAGATTATCGGCTCAGTTGTCAAATTTGAATGGTATAAGCATACGTTGCAAGTCGTAGAATTAGCATGTATATACTATCATGGAATTAAAGTGGGAAGTTATTGAAATCACTGAGTAAACACCGAATGATTCTGGATCGTTTAAATGTGTATTTCTCGTTTGCGTTTCACATACTGTTGCGTGGATCGGGGCATGTTTTTCCTGTCGTTGTTACCTAAGTTGTTATTAGCTCGCTAGCATGTCACTCTTATTTTGGTCGCGATGCGTGTGACGACGCAGTTCCTTTTGTTATTTCTGTTGAAGGGTTTGATTCTACGGCATCAATATATGTTCAGTAAGCAAGTATTGAGTATACTCAAACATGCGAAATTGCTTTTAGATAAAAAAAAGACTGTGTATATATATAGTGAACATTACTTAGTGTCCCATACTTTCTAGAGAAAATTAGCAAGTGAATGCTCCAGAAACAAGTTACGAATGAAAATATAGCAACTTAGTAAAAAGTGGATTCGTGGCCACGCTTTAACTATATCATGATACAATTTGCACGATTAAGGCCACCCTTAAGAATACACTAGTAACATTGTGTATTTGAGCCTACTCTTTTGATGCTAGTAACTTTTTTACAGACCGTTTACTGTTTGTCGCATAATATGCTGTGAATGCAAGGAAGCTGATTTTAAAATTTTGCAGTGTATCCATTCATCAAAAAAGTAGAACGCTCTATGCTACGCATATGTTGATATTACCGTCTGTGTTCACGCGTATTGTGCAATTTCTATAAAAATGTTAATAAAAATAAAAAGCTTGCGTTCGTACAAGAAAGGTCTAACAAAAAAAAAAAAAAAAGCTGTGTTTCCAGAAGGGAATAGTTTGATAACTCGCTATAATAGAATACATTATTATTAATCTTACTGTCGGTGATGCCTAAAAAATAGCAGGTTTAGTTACTGCGAACTGACGGTCTCTGTCTGCGTCTAGTGATTTTCGTTTATAACCATAATAGTTGCTTACATCAAGGTTGCTATTAATTTACTGCTTCTACTACCATGTGTTTTTTGCCAATTTAGGGGAACTAGTCATTACTGCTGTAAAATGGTCATAAAAAAGGCGAATTCATTGGTGGAGCTGCTGAGGTGTTGATGACTTTGTTACAACTAAATATTGAATGTTTAAGAGTAAAATATATTTTTACAGAAGTCAGTTTAATACTGTATATGTATGTTATATTTCAGAATATTTCATTATCAAGTCAGTTTGACCACATTTACGGTATGAGTTTCATTAGGATACATTCGTTTGCTGTCTCTGCTTTTTTATCTGTTTATACTTTTAAAAAACACAGTTTATTAGGTGAAAGAACTAGCAGACATGTGAACACTGGTGGATTTAGATTCTTTCTCTTTTATTAGATAATAAATTTCTCTTTGACCTAGATTGGGATCTACTGAGCTGATCTCTACAGTATGTGAATGTGTTGACATAATAATGAAAAGGGATGAATAGCTTAGACTATCAGGTTGTTCCTGAAACGTTCTTGCCACCTTGGCTAGAGGACGATTCCAAGTCAAAATATTTTGTTCGCACCAGAGACCTCCTGAGCAAGATTTATTCAATTGTAAAATTATTTAATGTAAGGCTTTTTTAGGCCTGTTTTAATGCTATCTTCAAACTGATAATTTTCGAACGAAAAAATTTGACTACAACTTTTACTTTTAATACTTTATAGTTAATTCAGCTTTGCATAGTATTAAAAGCAACAGTTGTACTAATACATTTCTAGCCGGTGATTAATGCGCTTATAGGTTTGGTCAGTAATCAATCGTACCTGATACGAGAATCTTTTTCTAAGCAGGTGAAAAATAGTATAATTTGCAAGTGTGTCAATAGAACAAAGATATTTTGTGAAAAATAAAATGGAGGCGTTCATTTTACTAGGGAGAACAAATTGTATGTATAACCAAGGATTTCTGAACGATACGTGGCTCATTGGCATTATGAACCAGGCGAATCGGGCCTGTTTCCGGAGACGTATATTGATTTCATCGGAAGCTCCTCGGAGATGTCTCCGACAACAGAGACGAACTCGATAAGCCATGGAACTTCCTCCGGTTTTTCCGGGGGCTCTTCGCAGCCGTCAAGGGCTGGATCCACCGATGATGACTGGGGTACACCGGCAGGTCTGCTTGATCTTGTTGCCCACAACCAGCAGCAGCAGCAGCAGCAGCAGCAGCAGCAGCAGCAGCAGCAGCAGCAGCAGCAGCAAAACCAACCACCAGCGCAAGGTAGCTGTATATATATACAACTACGTCGTTCCTAAACACTTCTTTCTATCTAAATTTTTCGAGGAAACCCTTCCCATAGTATGCGACCATTTGCAGCAGTGGCCATTCGCTTTTGTGAGTGCCAGACACTGTCCCTGTGTTTGATTCCTGTATCCGCGTGTTGTCTGTGCAGCCAAAGTCTTATAAGCGTGCGGCTATCGAAATATCCTTAGGTCACCGAGGGTT
The DNA here is from genome assembly GCF_002532875.2 of Varroa jacobsoni. Taxonomy (NCBI): domain Eukaryota; kingdom Metazoa; phylum Arthropoda; class Arachnida; order Mesostigmata; family Varroidae; genus Varroa; species Varroa jacobsoni. Next base: position 15,042 of record NW_019213692.1, read on the forward strand.
GGATTGAATTGTCTGTCACTTTTCGTCTAGTTTGGTGTGCACATAGCAATCATCTTATTAAGTTTCGAACTTGTTCAATCTTAACTCAATGTGATAAATTTTTCCTATTCTTTTCTTGTGTCTGTGTGTATGTCCTTTTCTTTTTCTGAAGTTGTTTGCTCTTACTAACAGTATCTGTCGCTATTAAAAATCTGCAGATTGTGACAGTCTTTGATTTTATCGTGCGGGTTGGAAGCCTCGAATAAATGCCATTTGTTCAGGAGTGTTTCATATTCAAGACTTTCGCGGTACACCCTTTATATTCTATAGTGGTATAAACTGTCGGTTTACAAATTCTCGTAAACTGTCACTATCAACATAAAATATCATAGCATCTGAATCTATGTTTTATTCGTCTGACAATGTTTACCAGCGCAAGCGAATGTAAAACTTTTCAAGTACTTTGTTGAGTATTACATTCGACGTACTGAATTACTGGGCTCGTTATGATTCAAAATCAATGGATGTTGATATTTGTGACTGTCGAGGTAAGCGATCGTCACTCAGCTTAGTCGATGCAGTAACCCATTTCTCTGCTGCATATCTATTAAAACATTGTATGTTCACACGTTACAGTTAGGCGTAGCAAATTTCTGGGGGTCAAACAACCATTTACGATGCCGTTGCTTAAGGCCGTTGCATATTGTGCAAGTGTAATGTATGGCTATAATGCTACATGGACCCAAAGAAGCAAGTGGATTATGTGATACTACATAACAGATCTGCACACCATGGAGGCCGTGAGTCGTCTAATGCATTTGAAGCACCACATGAACGATATACGTATCATTTTGTTTTTAAGCTTTTCATATTTAATTCTATTGGGGACAAACGTATCCGATAGATGTACCTGTAGGAGCGTTCGAACCATATTTTGTCAACCGTACAAGGTACAAATAAAAAAAGTGCGCAATAAGGTTAGCCTCTGGATATTTTTTCCGACAGCTAGTTTGGTTACTGAGCATGGGTTGACTCATGCCATGCCTATATTCGGGTAAAAACATATTTTGGTAAGTAAACTATCATTGTCATGATGATAATTAAAATATAAGAGGTCCACTGTTATTATCAGCATCATAACCACATTTATTGTGGCACTACCGAACAGTACAAAGAGGAACCAAATAATTTTTTTCTGTCTGAGGCAGCTATATGGGCATAATTGATGTTTCTTTGTCAAAAGGGCACCTCGTTGTGCTATGTAGCCTTTTTCTTTCTTCGCCCGTTGGTTTTATTTTAGCGGCTAGTTGCTAAAGGTTACTACGGACTTAAAGACGCGTCGATTGATGATGCTTCGTGATGGGTTTCATAGCTTCGTTTCTGTTACTGTTATTCTCTACGTTGGATGTAACCGTGAGCTGAGGCACAAGTAGCCTTTTCTTTGCCTACTCGACCTCTGGCTTCCTTTCGTGCGGAGTACCTCACATGGAAAAAAATTGACTAACGAAAGAGGTTAGGCAAAGCAGAGGGCTTTTCTTGGTTCTTTTTGCTAGGATTATTAACTTACGGTCTTGACCTTTTTGTTTCTCGTGTTTCCTTGGTTTTCAGCTCACCCTAACTCAGACTTTATGTGGATACCCATTGGTCTGATCTGGTGGGTACCCTCTTACGATTGCTGTTGTTACATTGTTTCTAGCGTCGGTGGCCGTTTTGTCCATTGTCAGGTCGTCCATTAGAAGTCACCACACGTTAAACTAACAGCATACCCTTTGGATTAGCTCACCTACGACCGCAGCTGGTGTTTTAGGCCGATTCTGTTTGCCTCTTTTCTGTGGGTCATTGTCTTCGCCAAACGAATACCCGACCGATATCGGTCAGTGCTTCAATTTCCCCTACGCAAAAGCTCTGCTTTTACATTTCCGTCTGTGCATATCGTGGCCCTGGCATCCTTTGTGCTTCTTAATCCGCAGCTTCCTATACCGTCGTAGTCGCCTCATCAGGGGAACAATTGCAACGCTCATACTGTTACACTGTCCCGCAGAACCAACTAGCTTACACTTCCAGCAGTTACTGTTCTGTTGTCGTACCAGCTCGAACTAGCTCGGCATAATAATGCATCATGCATAGACGATTATATGTTGGGACTTTCTGTTTAGGAGTTAAATATAATTAAACGTATTATTGTATTTTTGTGCTCGATGGTGGAATGCACCAAGAATAAAGAAATAATTTCATTGCTATACATAAAGCGATAAAAGCCCCAAAGATTAAAACAAGTAGTCGGCGCCAACGAAAGCTGGCAGTAATGATAAGGTGATAGAGGTATAGCCGTGGGCAAACTGTAGCGAACTGTGTGCCATAAAAGCGTTCTCTTCAAATAAGCTCATGCTTTTAAAGTCACGTGGCACATTAAATGTAAACGAGGCACATTAATTCCGTCTAGCCAGTTTTCAATGAATTGTTAATTCACATAATTGGTGCGCTAGAATTCAGCTAGAGCACTCGTTCTCTCTATAGTTGAATATGTCAGTTAAAGCGTAGCTATTTTTTGAGCTTCGCTGCTCGTTCTAATGGCGAAATCCAATGATTTCTTGTTTTCGTTGGCCTCCGAGAACTGAGAAACTGATAGATTTATAGATTACTGAATTCAAAATGAGGCACAGCATTACTGTAGACTGCCGTTTTTCCTTGAAATGTCCATGTTATCGATTACAGTGTTAAGATGATGCACTGATAAGCACTAGTAGGAATTAGTCGTCCGCTCCGAAGGCACTTCTCCAAAACGTGCTCTTCTTGGCATATAGTTGACTGTCATGAACAAATCTTAGGGTTGTTCATTCTAGTACTGTGGCTAATAGTTATAACACTATTAGTCGTCAATTGTATTTTTCGAACACAAAATGCCAGGCAACTGCAATATCACATGCTGAGCTAGCATGTAATGCGGCAGCTCTATGTAATAGATTGGTCGGAGTTCGCTTTTACTAGGAATTTTATGCTTCGGTTATGTAATAGAGTATTTATGAATATGTATTTGAATGAACCCTGCTGCGTAGTGGCTCTCGACGTAGTCACTTGAGTACAGTGCTTTTGTCCTTGGCGTTAACGTTATTCGTGTCGATGCCAGCGGCCCGACCGTTATATCAGCGCTGCTATCATTCAGGGATGCAATGGTGAGCAAATAGCATGACAGCAAGTAGTATGTGGTAGGAGTATTAGTTTAGTTTACTAGGATGAGGCATTCAGTGTTTATCAGTCCAGGAGTCAAGAGGCACACCAGCCTTATTGGTCGTTGAGACTAATAGCGCGCAAAATTTTAGCATGAAAGGATTAGACGAGACGAGAGGTATTTGCATTTTACAATAATTTGTCTGAATCTATAATATGTTTCTGGTCCAGGTTTTGCTTACGTTATACGGGCAGTGCGTACTCACACGACGCAACGCTAGCATAATCAAAAAGGCGTTACGCCATCAATAAATGGGGGCGAGTTGTTTGTGTCTAGTTAAACAGAGACATTTGGGACAGATTGGGATCAGTGCGACCAGCGGAACACCACCTAAGAATAGAGCAAAAAGCAAGCAGGCCACTATAACGGTGATAATCACCAGACAGCATACGTATAGATTAAAACCAGTGGAAAAGGCCAACCGCCATCAAGTGGATTGAGCCTGTGGGGTGCTGGCTCCCTATTTCTCGTTGCTGCTGTTGCTTTAAGGGCTGATTAAGGAAATATAAGATGATGTAGGCGATTCGACACTCGTCGCTGTGCGATTCCTCATTTTTCTAATAAGAATGAAAGTCGTTTTTGTTCAGTTTAAGTGGCCAATATTGAAACGACGTGAGCACCTTTTGTCAGTAAATGTTTTCCGCCCATTACAAGTGAAAAGACCGGAACACGATCTACTCCAATTGGTCTGTTTAGATTGTCGATGGAAGGTATTGGAACATGGCTTTTAGTACACGACATACCGTTTCGGTTTGTTCTGTAATGAAAATAGGTTAATACATGATAGGGACATCGTGCTTTTCACTAAATATCTACTGAATAATAAATTGAAAGTCTTGCCTTCAAAGTTTTAACAGATTTCAGTCGTGTATCCAATATCCTACGAATTTCTGTGTTTATCACTATAACTAAACAGTGTCCATAATCAACTTAAAGTCAAGTTAAAGTTAGGGATTTGTCGCTTCACCGTAGCTCGAACTATTGCCATTCGAGTTCGTTAAGCACAATCAACGTAGAGCCTGTATGGAGTGTCAGCTGGGTATCAATGGAAAACTAAGCATTTAATGGCCGAGAACAAAAGTTGGGCAAAATAAAACCGAATAAAATATCGGAAAACTTGTTATGCTCCATACTAGATCCAGAAAATGCTGTGCCACCTGATCGAGGTTTTCGCAAGCTGCATGACCATAAGCAACTCGCCTGTAGTGATTTTTGAGCTGAGTCCTTGGTGCCTAAAGGATTCGCTAGCAACCAATTGTTGTCTGGTATTATACCTATATCCTTCTTCAAAGTGCTGTTTAACTGCAATTTTCCGAATGACGAACATTTCCGTTGACCTTACACGTTACCCAAACTTGCTCATCCTACTAATAAAGGTCTTCACGGGGCTTTTTTTCAATTTGAGTTATATGGAACAAATGTAAAAGCCATTTAAGGCTGTTCCAAATTGCCCTTCAATTCAATGTATGATCGCATTGGATTACTTATTTACGTAATTAAGACTACTTAATTAAAATTGATTAATTGCGCTTTTGAATCATATATTGAGCATATTTTGTGATTCGTACCGTTGACACATGCTGGAAGTAAACGCGTTATTAAAAGTGCGTCAATCTCAGAGATTGAAATAGCGATCCATTTACTACAGAACAAATAAACATAATTAGTCGAAAGTGAGCTCCGTTGGAACACAGCCAATCCCAGAGCGACCGCAGCGTAATAGCTCATATCGAACATTTAGTGTTTCTATGAATGGATGCTAAACTACCAATGGCGATCCTGGTAACAAGGTGACCGCCAAGAATGTTCACAGTCTTATGCCATCCTACTTGTAAACGAGATAATCCGTTCGATCTCTATTGCACGTATTGTTATCCCCGAATACGTCCATCTTGAGTTTATGGCAAACCTTTATAACGTATATTTCCTCAAGCCAAAAACATTGGAGCCTAGATCTTAGTGTTGTATAACACTAAGATCTAGGCTTACATGTTAGAAAAAAAACCGAAAATCTCTGACAGGGAATGGTTGACATCGTATTATTCGTTCAGCCTTCGGAAGCAAAAGTCGGACATAATATCCGAAGCACTTTATTATCTGTTCCTTTATTATCTGTGGCAGGGTAGATGGCGTTGAATATTTTGCTGCAGATGAATTTGTAATAAATAGTAAATCAAACTCTTGACAACTTGAACATGGACACAGGGTTCAAGTTGATCTGTAGCTTTCTTTAATATTTCCGTGTTATTTGTGAACGTTTTATGGGCTTGCGCGGAAGTCATGCTCAATAGATCGGGTGACGCATACTGCGTTAGCAGAATCGAAATTCCTTCGGTGATGTAATACGGTAGACGGTGTTGTGTTTTCGATAAGACTTAACTAAATAAACTATATGAGCACAGTGTCAAAGCATGGTCACGTCAATGTCATGTTTACCGTATGCTGCGGTATTCCCAATCAAATTCAGTAAGGCAATCCGCGAGCGACCAGAGTCCGCTAGCTCGTTGAGCTTCTGTGCATAACATAAAAAGCTATTCGTTTTTTGCATATCATTCTCAGTATATAGAACTCTGTGCGTCTAGGCAACACGTGGGCAAAATAGGTCAGTTCGTTAAATTTGGACATTTGTTTCGTGCTAAATACGTATAGACTAACTTCTGGTGAAAACGAAACGGCTTTTTTACAAAATGCTCTTCAAAAGAGCATTTTCAAAAAAGGCCTTAGCAAAGTTACTACGCTAATTTTCGTTCTTCTGCTGTTTTGTTTCAAATCATATAATAAAAGAATATCGTTGCAATCATTTCTAAAATTTAGCATTCATACAGACATAAATACACAAGTAAAGATAGAAATATGTGTTCTAATCTTACGTGAGCTACATCTTTTCGAATCCCATGATCACTCCCATCAACATTTAGCGCATTCTTTTTACCGCAAGAATAAAGAATCCTCCGCTGCGCGACTACCTTTATTACTATTTTTGCTTCTCGATTTGCCGTTCATGCAGGGAAAGCAGTTGGTGGATCAAAACAAAATCAAAGGATCTTATGCCAACTCCAATGAATACTGGGTGTCCAAAAAAGCGGTAATAATATTGTCTGCCTATCGACGCATTGACGCTATGTCTGCTACACAGCATGTATATTATAGTGTGGGCATGCATGGGGGCGAATGCAATGGTTTTTTACGGCTTGTATATTCACGTTTTCGACGTACTATGTTTTCAATGTGTATACGTTCAGTAGTCCGCTGCCATGACCTCGGGTAACACTCGCTAGCCAAACATGGCAAGTCAACTAAGTTTGGCCGAAACACGTGGCTAACAAGGCTCATTCACACTGATTGGTATATAGTAGGACCGCTGGCCCACTGAATGGTGAAGTGAGACCAGTCGTGGCACCTGAATCACAAGAACTCAGCAAGAAGGAAAAAGGCCGTTCAACGGTCGCAAAAAACAAGTCGGAACTAACTCTTGACAAAGTCTATTTACCTACCGTCAAAAAAGGCGAACCGGTTCGAGTATGCTTGTATCATCTATCGCATAAAACGTTCTTGGTAAGACCCGGGAACACGAACTAGCAACAGCTGCTTAGAAAGTTTTGTACATCCGGCGTGACATCTTCGTTCATTAATGCAAGACAAATAAACCAAGTACGCTTTTTCAGTATATCTGTCATGTTAATGTCATGCATCGGAAAAAATATGTCTAACTTGTGCGTATCGGTTAGCCACTACATGAACTAACAGCCTTACATTATGTATTTTGTCGAAATCTTCACGAAGTGTTATTTGTTACATCATCAAGAATCGTTTAATTTTGTTACAAACGTGTTTTAGGGAGATAGCGATACTTTTATTTCAAATGATTGCTGCCTATATTTTTCCCTATAATCTTTGCCTTAGAGTCCCCTGTGCATGTACATGCATGACCTTACGACTGCATCCATGATAGACTAACTTTCTTTTTAGTTTATTCCATAATCATTATCATAACAGAACGGGAACAAAATTAGTCCTCAATACAAATTTCACATGGCAAAGAGCCGTCAGTTGATCCGTGACAATTTGTCTACCTAATCTAAAAATCTACCTGTGAAAACCCTGGATAGTCAAATAATTAGGTCTCTACTGAACTGATTTAATAGAGGCCTGTTGCTGAGACGCAAAATAAATATCAACCGGATCCGTCTTGTTGATTGTTATAATGCTTTCGTTAATACTCACTTTCTGTAGCTTAATAGACCATTCAGATTTTTCAGATTGCAAACTAAACCTTAGGTTGCTTATACCGTAGGCGAAGCGGGTCTGTTTCCGGAGAGCTACGTAACGTCACAGCCTCCCTACGTGGCGCCGTCCGTTGGCAATGGGTCAGATGCAACTTCAGACTGGGATGATTGGGACGAGGACGACGAAACTCCGACTTCACACCATGCGCCGGGCTACGGTGCCTCGCAGAGAGGACTCACGGGGCAGGGTAACTTCGGACTCAGGTAATGTGATCAATGAAATACGAAGTTACTGTATAGTACCGTGGCTTGGAGATATTCATGTGTTGTCGTTTCGTTGCGTTCAACCGGCATAATAGTTCGATTACATCATATATATCTTTAAGCCATTTATATTTTAAACCATAAAAAAAGGAATGTCCACCGAACTGTGTATTTGTTACCGATTACAGTATTCCACGTGACTCGGGAGATATTACGGGAAGACCTGAAGTAAATGCGATTCGGACAGGCACTGTTAGGCGTTTCAATAGGTGAGTTCACTTCTGTTTGACTTTTGATAATTTATCGCAAATATGCCTTCGCGTAGACTGTCATTACTTTAGAAATCTAATATTTATTAATTGTTCACAAGAAAAAGATACCGTATTGTTTTGTTGAGTAAATCACTTTGATTATAGATGTATCATAGACGTAACTTTTTGACGTAAATGGTCGTTCATAATGATCGTAATTAAATATAATGATTTCGGGACTAGGCCAATACAAAGCAGGTGCCGGTTGGAAGATTTGAAAGCTCCAACAAAAAAACAGCCATCCAATGTTCGTCTGCAGTTAATACAAAATCTTCTGCTTCAGACCACAGATACAGCGACAGAAGGCTACAATGTCCTGCAAGCATTAAAGTAGGCCAACGAGTAATCATTGGGATCTGTTGAGCAAATCAAATCCCATTACGATATCAGTTTGAATGCGTATATTTTCGTATGTTCGTTATTCTGGGTTCAGCGAAAAGTCGCTGGCAGACACCGACGAGTCAAATCGGTAGCCTGATGACACTGACGTTACTTCGTGTTACAATACAACATGCGTTGTCTTAGGCGTTGTTACAGTTAGTGTAACATACCATTTGCCACAGCTGTGCACAGAAGCAGCGTCAAATCTGTGCCATACAGCCTTCTATTATACAGAGACTATGTGATTGTCACATACCTGTATTTGCTATTCTATTATTACTCTGAGTTCAAGTTGAGTCTGGCGTCAATTCCATCGTTTTTAGCTTAACGAGCGTATCGTTGCCATCGCCAAAAAATTTAGCCCACGTATAAGTGCGACTGTAGGAGGCTGGTTCGGCTTTCTGCGTATAGGAGAACAATTTACCCCAAATTATTTCCACGTTTCGAGTTTTACGTTCGGTTTCGTCAGTAGACATTTCATGAAACGGCTGGCTCAACACCAAACAAAAGATGCCCATATACGGGTTCGAACTTACACCACAACGTGTTTCTAGGTGTGTAACATAAGTAAATAAGTTACCCACTAAGCCATTACATATCACCAATGGCTTGCGCGTTGCTTTGCGGTGGACGCAAATGTGATGATACGTGAACGATATAATATCATATACATATATGACATATATATATATGTCATATACATATAAGACAAGACATAACTTACTATTTTTTATTAAATAAATAAGTTTGCCATACGTAATGGTATTATGTGTCAATTTGTTGTCAAGGGAAAATATTTTGTGAGGAAACATGCTTCTTAATCAGTAAGTATCGCGCGAAAAGGACCGCTGAAGTTGTCACATTACAGTGCTATGCGTGGATAAATACGGTAGACGATTTCTTTTTTTGGGAAACGCAATGAGTAACACATCTTACTTGTGCCGTCAGTATTACATGCATACTTCAGACATAAGCTGCCAACGGCAGGCTTTGTCATTCAGAGCAACTAGTAACTATTATTGTTTTAAACGCATCACTGTCAAAGCTCAATGAGGTTTACAACGGCACGCCGGATAGCGGTATAGCTAATAGTAATAGTTACTATTATTACAGCGACGCATCTCGGATCGCGACCTAGCGACAACAATAATCCGACGTATCATATTTTGCATAGTCCGATTTTTCCCACGAATTTGTATTTTTGCATTCGCCTGTTCGTATGGGGTCGTTTTTGTTCTGAGCTGTCGCGCGCTTAGATCTATTGCAGTGTGAAGATAATTGGCCGTTGATCGAGACCGAAAGACGATCTACGCATTAAGGATGATGGGTCGACCGGATAGCGTGCTCGCAGGGGTATTAACGATGACGACGTGTTGTAATGACTCGTCTATGTGTCGTTGTTGCTGACGGAGTCAGGGCTGTTGCTGTGGCTTGTACGGTATATTCATGCCGCAAATAATACGACGTTCTTTCCATGGCGAGCGAACAGCTCTGGAATCTAGCGCAATCTCACAGAAACGCCAACGACTTAGCGTATGTTTTTGTGCCTGATGTTTGTTGCTCGTTCGGCGCCTGCTGTCCGATCAAAGTTGTATGTGCTGATTCCTGTAACATGTCAATCGAAATCTCGTCAATGTTTCTCGTTTTTATCAATAACGCCGCACTCGTTTTCATCGATAGGAGTATAGAGATATAGAGATCGGTGATTTTATAGGGACGGGTCTTGTTGTAGTCTCGTCTTCACCGTCTCGATTTTGTACGCACACTCATGGATCAAATTAAATGGCAGGGAAGCAAACAGGAAATCATTTAGGGGTTGAATTCTCGCATTACTGCATTTCGATATGGAAACACAACCAACAAGTTTTTTTCGACAGCAATCGTGAACAACTATGTTGACAGACTCGCAGACCCAGCTGAACTAATGATCAGCTGATCGAGACCAAACGGTGCGGTACCTCGATCACATTCCTCTCTTCAATGGTTTCCACATTCGAATTCTTTAAAGATCTGTTAACTTTCAATTATTTTTTTTATTTACCGCTGATTTACTTGTCTCAACTTATTGTTGGTATTACGCCTAGGTAAGGCTATGCGTATATCGACCTCTACAATGGTATGTGTACTAATGTCAACTGTTAGAGACAAATAGAGGCCTCTCTATGCCTACGTGAAGATGGTTAGTTCACCGCCGTGATTATCCCAACCGGCGATAATGGTGATGCCGTCATTGAACCGTACAGCCTTGAACTGTACAGACAATTGTTAATGTCATTTGTCAGTAAAAGAGAGACCTATAGAGATGGGTTTTCGGTATACTGTTCTCGTACCACGAAGTTAATGTGGTTTTTTTGTCTATTTCTGTCTGTGTGTATCACCGGCAATTCTGGCCAATGCTGCTGTTTAACTGCTTCTTGACTGGCAGATAATTGCAAATGGCGACTTAATTAACTGGCATATACGCGTGTCATGCTATCGCGCAGGTTCTCGAACTTCGTTAAAAGCGGTGGAGAAGCTTTTCTACTTGGTACGGCCAAGGTAGCAATCAACAGCGCCGACTATGTTACCATCGTTGACACGGCCGGGGTCATATCGTGGAGTCAACCTTATCCCGAAGCAATGTACTCTGCCGGCATCAAATCGCCGAAAAAAGAAACCAAGCTTAAAGGTACACACGGCTCCAAGTAGAACTATCTGTATCAAAGGCACGAATAAAGATTACTGCACGTTCGTTTTGCCAAGCTTATATGTCGTCGAAATATCTGAAAGTGTTTGAGGAAGTATTGAATCAGAATAGCTGCATCAGGGACCGAAGGAAAATAGCTATGCTCAATATCACTCAGTAGATTTTTAACTAGTACCTGCGGCTTACAACGAAATAGATGAAATGCTAGCCAGTACATTACCGTAATTCTGTTTTAGAAAAGTCTAGATCTCAAACGAAGAACTAACTTGAAATTTGCCTCTTCTTTTTTTGCGTCATGGTCAGGCTTGAAGAGCTTTATTGCGTACTCAGTAATTCCGTCATTCAACAATCAGCCCGTTTATCGACGTTATAAGCATTTCGATTGGCTACACGAAAGACTTGTAGAGAAATACTCGCTCATCCCTATTCCTCCTCTACCCGACAAACAGGTCACTGGAAGATACGAGAACGAATTTATCGGTCAGTACAGCATACTCGTAGGGATTCATTACGCCAGCCGATTTGCGAAGTCGTTCAGAGCTTTTTCGTTCTGCTGAACGAAAAATTTAATACAGGCCGATTTGTGCCTATTATAGATAGATAGATAGATCCTGGCGACCCGTGCTTCGTATGCAATTATCACTTTTAATCAGGTCTTCCTCGATTCTTTTTGCATATATATACCTAATTTCGAACCTTTTCGCATGCTTTTTGCTATTGGAAGTGTTTTACTGTATTTGAACAAGAGCAAGTGCCTCAATGGATTTTTTTGCATGTGCTATTGCTGACGCTCATGTTTATTCAATATGACCATCTCCGCTGCGATTACAGCTCAAATTCGAGACCTTAACCACTAACTAGTCATTTTAAAAATAGTGCTTCTTATAGCTTTAACACTAACCGCATATTAGTTATATAGAATTACATTTGAAAGAATAGATTGAAATAATAGTAAGTCGAAAGTCCCAAAACTGCGATAGCTCTAAACAGCCAAAAAGTTAAGAAGGTACAAGAAGACCAAAAAAAAATGGTTTAGAAGTCAAAGTTTATTTGGACGACGCGGTTGGCAATTCATATGCTCCTCATGACAACGGCTGGTAATTTCTCTAGTAAAAATCTAAAGTATTAAAAAATAGCTTTCCGAACCAATTTAATACATTTTCAAGCTCTTTTAATCGGAACTTTGAGGATTTCCCGGCTTGCTTATGAAGAAATCGCTTGAAGATTGCCAATAAGATAGGCCGTTCGTTTCCGGCTAAAAAAGTTTCTTTTTCTTTAACTTCGGTAGGGGTTTGTCCAGTGCGGAAAAATTGAATAATAACTGATTTTCACCTAAGTCCCAAGAATATACATGGTTCCTCGTCACGACAAGTTTGTTATGGAAAAAAAAAAGGTTTTCGTATGGTAGCAGGAGTAGCGGGTGATCGCGTACGATCATTATAACGAAGAGTTAGCCAAAGTCAGTCTCAATCTAAATGCCATACCCTGCGTATATAGTTGTAAACAGACTATACTATAAACAGTCAAATTAATATATTGAATTAACTACTGCTTTGCTCTACGTTACTTGGATTCTGTGTGCTATGTTCCGCCAACTCTACGTCAACTACGTGATCTAGAGCATCGTATGCAACAGCTTCGATTGTGGGTGAACAGGATGTGTCGTCATCCCGTCCTCTCACAATCCGCTGTTTGGCACCACTTTCTTACTTGTGGTGACGAAAAACAATGGAAAGTCGGCAAGCGGAAAGCCGAAAAGGATGAACTACAAGGAGCCAACTTTTTTAATGCTATTCAGGTGTGATGTCGTCTTATGTTAACATTAATGATAACCGGCACGCAAATTTAATGTTTTAAGCATCCGATTTTTTCCCCGGTCGGATCATTCTGGCGATTGTTTTTTATGAAAATATATTAGTTGTAATTTCTCTTAAGGCACATTTCATACAATACCTGACAGGTATGGATCTGTTAGAAAATAGACTAGGATAAAAAGAAACGCTTAGAATAAATGTGCGTAAATCCTACAGGCTCCAGAGACGCCATTGGAACTCTCGTCTGTCGAGCGGCAAACTGAGGCGTTTATCAAGTTCACGTCGAAAATGGACGATTCGGTGCAAAGCCTTTATCGAACGGCGCAGGACCAGATAAAAAAATGCCAAGGGCCGTACAAGCGAGAGTGCATAAAGATTTCCGATGCATTTAAGGATTTGGCGATTGCTTTCGAACTGGATACGACTAATCTTGATAGCCAATTAAACTCGTCAATCAGGCACACGGGAGAAACGTACGAAAGTATCGGCCGATTGTATGATGAAACGTTACGGCACAATTGGGAAAACATGGCTGACACGTTATACGAATACCGAGGTAAATCCCATGACTGTGCGGTTCCGTTTGTATGCAATTTTCGCAGTAGATGAATTTATTACGTTCGAACGCATGTGTCACCTGCGTGCCTGATGTGCGGTCATCGATCCATTTCAAAATGCACTCTGACCACCTTTGGCGTTTGTCCTTACAGGTATTCTCAGCTCGTGGCCCGATATAATTAACATCCACCGGACGTTCCTCGGCAAACGCAAAGAATATCAAAGGCAGCGGGACGAAGGCAAGGTATCGGCCGAGGATTACGTGGACATCAACCGAAGGACCGATGTTGTTACCTACGCCACGCTCGCCGAAATCACCCACTTCCAGCAGGAACGGGTAGGTGTTTTAACTGATACCGTTGCAAATGCGTTTAACAAATAGTGCGAATCCTATTGCAACATCTTCCCTTGACATGATAGCGTAATTGATAAGCTAGCATGCAGAGATCATTTCGCGTTATAAAGAGGATTTCTCCGAATCTATATGCACTTCACTTATCAACGGGGTAGTATTTATCAATTTCTAGTTATGTTGTACTTTGACAACCTATTTATGCTATTTCGTCTCACGGTTGAGGGAAACTTTAAAAGGATTACACACAGAATTCAGTTAACATCGAAGACTGATCGAAGAAGCCACTTTGTTTCAGGTTCGCGACTACCGCGAAATGATGCACACGTTCCTGCAGGGTCAGATCGACTTTTACGAGAACATCGTTGCCCAGCTGCGAGAAACCCAGGCCCGTTACCGATAAGATTGTCAGCTACAGATCAAAAAGTGATGCAATGTTCGGCGATCAGCGATGCGGGATAGCTTTAACTTTTAACTTCGCAAATAAATACAACAGCGAAGAAAAGAGCCGTAAAAGTCAGGAGACGTGGAGCACTAAGACGCAATCGAACCTTTTCTTAATAGATGTCCTCAGCTCAAACGAGGAACAACGCGCATATTATAATCGAACGCTGAAGTAACAGAACACTCAATTTTAACTTAATTTAGAATTGACATTTGCATTAGCATGGACAGAGTTGTGGTACATCTAAATGGACTAAAACAAATGCCAGACGTCTAAGACAAAGTCTGAATACTCTAAAAAGTGAAGCTGTAGGAATAACAAACCCTAATAAAAGTCACCTATTGAAAGAGGAAGCGGATTAGTCAAATGTGATCATAATTTTACTACTACTTAAGTAGCAATTGAACGCAACTGGTCCGTGTTAGAACGGTCGATCACAATGACCTGTTTTACTTTCGTACTGACAAGAAGTAACAGCTATTTATTATTGAAAAGATCGCGTCGGCGACTTTTTTCATTCACAATTGAACGAAGTAGCAAATTTGTCGTCCGTTTACACTACCAGAGTGATAATCGCAAAGCTGTCACAGTATCACACTATATAGCAGGTGAGCAGATATTGACATCGTGCCACTGACCTAACACGACCGATTACACAGGATTTATAGTTGCAAACAAACATTCGAAAAGGACAGAGAAGATAGACGTGGGCACCACGTGAAAGTGTATCTGAAAACGAGCAAAGTAAAGTGCCCTAAAATCAAAGATCATGACGTTAAATGTAATGGGGATGCAGTCGACGACGACACGCAGATATCTAAACTGAACACAAATAATGAATGTATATGTAGGTAATAGATTATAGATCATAAAATAAAGAAGCGAGAATAACATAAAAATGAAACAAAAGGGAAAAGTATCTCTTCGGTTTTTATTACAAATAAAAGATGAACGAGAGAAAGGCAGAATGTTTTGAGGTACCGGTGTTTTTTTTTTTGAAATAGACGTATTGCCATAGTGAGGAATGGCGTAGGAAGAAAAATAAATACTATCAATATTTATTGCTGAAATTATCTAACTGTTATTTATTCCGCGTCATCTGCTATTATACCTTTGTCTATGTGACTGTCCTTAGCTGAGAATAATATGTTAGAGCAATTCTTTATCGATATTGGTTGAGACATGCTCAAAGTTCCAAAGCTACAATTACACAAAGAAAAAAATCTGTTGAATAAACATTTAGTAGCTATTTTCCTATTTGCTATCTGCATTTGTATTTGTACAGGTTGAGAGTACGTAGTTGTCCAACGATTTTTACCATTGATACCATTTTAAAACGTGTAATAACTTTAATTATTACAGTCGTGTTTATTTTTCATTGAATCAACAATGTATTAATTTTATTTAGATCTACGAAGTCCCTATTGCATTCCATTATACGCTAGTTCAGTAAGTTGATCTGTCCGTATTGATTTTATCGATTAGTTCGGTCAATGTAATCTTAATTATTTGTATTCGCAAGTCATATCACAAGTCGCCATTCTTCAATAATAATCAACACACAAACCAATGATAGCTGCCATAGCACCAGTTGAAGCATTCTTCTTTTACTGCCAACGATTGTACGGCACAGCACTAAAAGTCCAAGGGAAATGCACAAAACCAAATATGAAGTTATTCGTTCATATCGCTTTTTAGCAATCGTTCGAAGCAGACAAAGATGCACGTGTCAGCGCTTCTACATACATTTCTATCTTCCGAAAATTCTCCCAACAGACTATTTGTTGCCAGTGCAGGCTGCCGGGGCAAATTCGAGAACGTGGCTAGGGCGCATGCGTCACTGGCTGATTCAAGATGGCCGCCTCCAAGGCGTTCGAATCGGCCGGTTATTAGATTGGTTGTTGGGCGAAACACAGAGCTGCTCTCTCGGTCCCTTAGCTCATCGCTGTTGTCAGGGACTGATCGGCACTATTCGCGTGCACTGTATGTGTCCTGTAGGTGATCTGAGAACGTGCATGGGAAGAAGTTACACACCCCTCTCTCAGTCGGCATGTCGTCGTGGCTGATATGTACGCGCGATTAACAGCAACACATCAGGTTTTATCACAGAGTCCGAAAAAAATTGTAGTTCACGACGAGGTGCGCTAGTCATCGTTGGGATTTGGCACTGCCGGTGTCGCCACCATTAGTCGGTGTTTCGTAGTGATTTCATCATCTAAAATAAAAAATGAGTTCCAGTGATAACGACCAGGTGACGGTAGACTTCGCCGTAGTGGGTGGCGGGATCGCTGGTGTGACCTGCGCTCAGCAGCTCTGTCTATTCAACCCTGGTAAGTGTGTCACGCTTGTATCAGCCTCACCTGTCCTCAAAGTGGTTGCCGATATCGCTAAAATAACAAAAAACATCGAAGAGTTAAGTGTAACCGAGGCAGCCGGTTCGGATCTCGAGAGCCAGTACCCCAATTTGAAAGTGATCATCGCGCGCGTAGATGACTGGGATCCATCCACGAAACAGCTAAAGCTGTCGACTGGTGAGCCACTTTGTTATTACAAGCTGTGCATATGCTGTGGGGCTACCCCGAACCGCAATTTCGATTCCCCTGGGGTGCTCGTTATCAGGGACACGGAGACGGTGAACAGCTTACGTGAGAGATTGTTGTGCGCGCAAGACATTGCCGTTATCGGAAATGGCGGTATTGCTACTGAACTCGTGCATAAAATCAACAATTGTCGCGTTCACTGGCTAATTCGAACCGAGTCGATTAGCTCGCCCTTTTTGGATGCTGCAGCTGGGAGATTTCTTTTGGAGAGCAATTCTCCCAAGGACTCATCATCCGACATACACGAGTGCCCCGTGTATAAGAGGATGCGTTACGTTGTATCAGAGAGTGGCGAAAAAAAAGTCAAGTTCGGCACAGCTCTTGGTCCCGACTGGGCGGAGAATTATAAACTTATCGGCAGTGCTGCAGATAAAAATATATCGATACAGTACAACGTAGAGGTCGAGTCTGTGAATTGTCTGGACAGTCAGGGGCGATATGAAGTCCGATTGTCAAGTGGTAAAGTATTAGTCGTAGATCTTGTTGTAAACGCTACTGGGGTCGTTCCGAATCCCGGTTGTTTCGGAAAGCATCTGGATTTAGCGGATGATAAAGGCATTATTGTAGACAGCAACTTCGAAACATCCTGCAAAGATGTCTACGCCGCGGGTGATGTTTGCGTCTTGCGAACGAATGAGGAGCTGTGGTTTCAGATGCGCCTCTGGACCCAGGCGCGTCAGATGGGGGACGCTGCAGCTCGTGCCATGACTGGTGCCGACCAATTAATACCATCATACTTTGAAGTATTTGCCCATTCCACACATTTCTTTGGATATAAAGTGATCCTTGTTGGTTTGTTTAATGGACAAAAACTCGCTGAGGGCGGGTACGAGGTATTGGTAAGAATAACTCCGAATAAAGAGTACGTCAAAATGGTACTAAAGGATGGTCGTATAAAGGGAGCAATCCTTATAGGAGAAACAGAAATGGAGGAAGTCACCGAGAGCTTACTCTATAGTCAACTGGATCTCACCAATGTCAAGGACAAATTACTAGATCCTAACATCGATTTCGAAGAATATTTTGACTAAAGCATTGAAATGTCCCATCTTGTATGTAATTTAGCAACAGAGTTATTAATAGCAGATTAGTACTTTATAGTACTAAGCAAACCTTATTTATATTCAAGGTATAAATTTAAACTAAGAAAGGTATTGTGAATCAATACGGCGTCTGGACTCCTTGACGCCGTCATATTTTTTCTTCAGAACGGTATTATTGTTAATGTTCTTTTGTTGTTGCTTCTTCATCACGGTAAAAAGCACGAATCGCTGATATAATTTTCGTAACCGAGGAGCCTTATTCTTGCAAATATGAAAGTGGTTGATCACATCTTACTCTACATTTTGTTCCATTCATTTTAAACTAAGTTTTTATCGTTTATTTTGCGAATTGCAAGCTATAAATATACTATCAAGGTGCTCTTCGGTATCATTGTTTGTAGCTGCCCGTTCCTGTGTGTTAACTAAATAGGTATTATGAACTTGTGTCAGCCAGTTCTTTGAAATCACCGAACTGTGCGTTCACGTCCAGTATGAAAAGTGTGCCAGTCAGCCATTAGCCATTGGTGACCTAGAAGTGAATTGCACTTATTTGTTATATACCATATTTGTTTTTGAAGTAGTAATTATAACACTGACGAATAAAAACGAGTTGTTATTTGTAGTGATTTTGCTTTTTTTTTTGTTTGTCATTACACATTTCACGTCATAATTTACGTCACAACTAAAATAACGTTAGCAAAATATAGTGAATTGAATGTTTTTAGCACTTTAAGCCAGCTTTAACAATTCCTTAAGGTCGAAATTTTTACCGGTGAAAGTGACCGATCTCCTATGAAAACAAAATGTGCTTTGTTCATTTAGCAGTTTGCCTTGGTCGGTAGGTAGACCTTCCTTATTCAGATAAAGTTATAAGCATAAGTTAATACCTTTGTCACACTGAAGTGGCCGATACATTTTACATTGAAGGGGTTATTCAATACGTTCTTCTAAGCCAGCTTCCGTCCCCAGGAGATCATACGCCCACTAATAAGCATCTTCCTTCGATTCCACATCGTGCACAGATCTAACCAAAGGCTAAATAATCGCTTTTAAAAACACAATATGTGTGTCAATAAAACGAGTAATAAACGGATCTAAGAGTGTAGCCAAATTAAACACATAATGAGCTGTTACATGTCATTGGCTACATACGACTAGCCTTACCAGTCAATGCCGTATTTTTATATGCCAACTGGCCGGTGAAGGAAGCTACATTTGTCGTGGCAATATAACATGTTGCTATTGTTACCTAGATATATTTAAAGCTACCTTCGTAAAGGGAAGTTAGTGCTTTTGTCCGGTATATTACAACCGGATTTGAGACAAGCAGTAGCAAGAGTTGAGCTGCACTGTTCGTCCCTCAGTTATCCCTAATAGATTATTTATAGCAAGGACGATTGACTTAGCTGCCGATTGGCGCTTGTAATTTCTATGCGTCTATTTGATTACGGGGTTCATTTTTGACTTTTGGCATTTAAAAAAGTCCCTAAAGGTATGGACAAATGTTGTATAGGATATGGTGGGCTGCATTTGGATAAAATTCTTATTGCCCAATTTTTTCTTTGGAGAGAAGGGTGTTTGTTTACATGGCGGCCATATAAGGGGTCCACCTC
Source organism: Varroa jacobsoni (assembly GCF_002532875.2). Lineage (NCBI taxonomy): Eukaryota > Metazoa > Arthropoda > Arachnida > Mesostigmata > Varroidae > Varroa > Varroa jacobsoni. The sequence continues at coordinate 34,543 of NW_019213692.1, forward strand.
TATACTAAGTGTAAGCTCGCGAGGAAACTTATTTTAATCATTTACATTTTTCTATAGCTTACGTATGTTTCCATCAACAGCAGCACATTGTACTCGTTAACGCTAATGGCGTTTTGGAAGCATGAAGCCATCTTCGCGACACTTTTGACTAACAGCATTATGATGAACATTGTCGTACGCGCCTTATTGTGTTTAGTGGAACTGATACGACCCAGTCAAAATCCAACGGTTTAGCAACGTGCTCAGTATGGCCAGTAACCATTGTTGTAGGCGTTGTATCGCCACTGTGCAGATCAAATACATACAGAAGCTTTATGTGAATGTACACAGAATGTACAAGTCAAATAAGAATATACCATCTGAAGTCAACCAATCAACTCTAGCTTGTAGTTAATTAGAATGCCAATCTCGTTTCCTATGTACCGATATGTGAACTTTTTTTAATGTTACTTTCCTATGTACTTACTATGTCGCGCATCAATAAATGCTTAAACATTTATTGGCGTGTGAGAGAATTCGCTTCTAAAGCCAAGTCCATTTTGATTTCACACTGAGGCCTTCAGTCGACTAAGAGTTAAATTTGTAAATTGTTTCAACTCCAAAAAACATCTCGCCATCGTTACCGATCTCCGGACAATTGTTTTCAGACTCCGCGTTAAATTTAGCAGGAGGATTTTTTTCTAACTTTTTATTATGGTTAAGACTGGCAAGGACGCAAGATTTCAGAAAAAATGTGTAGGGCAATTTTATTGCTGCTCGTTGGCACAGAAGCAAAATGGTCACATGTGTTGAATTTTCTTGAGTAAATTTACCGTAAGTATGTTTTTATCATTTCATGTAAAAATACATTTACTATGTTTTAACCTGAAGATATTAAATGGCGTTCACCGTAAAATGGGTGACCATTCTGTCATTTAGATTCCATCTAATTCTATGGAAAAACCCAGTCACGATAAATCCTGACTTTCGTGATCATATAGTTTTTTTTACGGTGTGCTAGCTAGTTACAAAGAAAACACAGTGTGCGCACTAGGTTTTTAGTTGCGTATAGGACGGATTTTACTTACAGAATTGCTAGCATCTATATTATCACCTGACTGAACCAACGGCACGGGTATCCACTGTTGTTAAGTCCTGCGTGCATCGAACGACGCATCATACGCGCTCACCATTTCTTCTTATGTCGTCGTGGCGGGCGAACTTTGTTCAAGAGCGGTTTGAATTGCTAAAACGATAACCTTCGCATAAAAGCTTGGTTAACCGGACACTTGACGAAAGGTCAATAAATTAATTATTCTACACTAAGCGGTATGTCGAAATTTTTTCACTGGCGTACATAATTAGGGAACGATCGTATAAAAATATGTCATAATCAATGTATTATGTAATTTTCTGCGAGTGTTTTTTCGCCCGCGTGATTGTAGCGTATTTTTAATTTTACCTAAGCGTATTATTCTGTAAATTGGCGTCGGTATTATAGAATGATATGTTTGAGATATCGTTTGCCATATCCGATACGACACGTATATAATGCAACCTGTAAAATAATATAAAAACACATTTTCAATAAATTAGCCCGAAGATATTAAGAAATACCCATTTTAAAAGCGGCACAAAAACCATTGATTGTTTCGGGACAACCTATTTTTCATATTCAGTGAACTAAGCTATGCTTAGAGGCAGAATCTGCTTCGGTAGACTTCAGAAGAAAGAGGCCATCTTTAAGCTAAAGGATTTTTTACCTTCACAGGAACGCTTAGCGGGTCTCAGGGATTGTTAATATGACAACGCGGCTTTAAAGAAGTGTTTACTTAGGTGACTAGCGATAACACTGGATGAGGTTTTTTTGAGCGTCTGTTGACCTTGTTTTAAGAAATTGTCATCTAGACGAGCGCTGTATTGCAGTGCGTTAGTCGTGAAAGTGGTCATGCTCGCGTATCGCGTCCTACACCTTTGTAATTTAAGCGGACCATCCCTCATGTTGACAAGTATTTACTGAGATCGCCCTTAATGGCTGTCTTCGTCATATACCGTGATGAACGTACCTCAATACTGGGAGTTACAGAGTGGCGAGCAGTTTTGCAAGTAATATTCATTAAGCAAAATCACGTCAATATATGCCCAAATTACTACTAAAATTGCCCGCTTCTATTACATAAATAAATGCCAATCGAAGAATGACACAGGCGAATTCTATCCTATATTTAGCGACAGCATAGATTCTTCTTCCGATTAGACCCTATGTAAATTTAAGATGGTGCGATGGCGGACTTGTGCTGTATAATAATATCACAGTTGTTTTTGTGATTTTTGTCTTCCTGGAACTATGTGCTTGTCACGATTGCTTCGATATTTGATCCCATGGTGATAGGGATGACTTGGAGTAAACTACGTACTGGCCCGCTGGCCTGGTCCTAACTCGACAGGAACTTGAATGGCTAATAAAGAAGGGTGATAACCTTTAGTGCAAATTACTGCGAAAGCATAACGCTGATATCTTTCTTGGTATAATTTACACAAAAGAAAGGTTAAAGTCGCACCTATTCTGCTAAATTAAGGTATACCAGACCATGTAATTGACGCTGAAATGGAACTGGACGCCAGTGATCAACCGACCATGGCATATATTAAACTGCTCCTTGAACCGCAAATTCATCGATGAACTTTAATTACAGAAGACGTTAGGGGCTGACATGGGACGTATACATCAGCATCTGTAGGGCAGTTCGATCGTAGGCTACTCGTTTCACACTTAACGAAAATCGTTTGAATGAGTCGTAGTAAAGTATTGACACTAACGAAAATCTATGGGTTGGGCTCTACTGTGTCGCAGAAACTTGTTTCTCTTATCCAGTATTACTTATGATCGAGGAAGCAATAGGCTATGAACTTATTCATTAGAGGGAATTTACCGAATTTTATTGTTATAGTTTATAACATTTCATTCGTATTTGTTTGTTCTCATATAAGACCACAATAGTTGAAATCATTGGAATGTGGAAGCTTATAGCCGACAGAGCATTTTCGCACAGAAAATTGCAGAGAGGACCGATGAAATTTGCTGACTTGAGCATATTTTCGATGATTTTTTTTCTCATACTAATGAAAGTAATCTAATTTCGATTCCTAAATTTATGCTGTGAAGACGGACAAGACAACCTTATCAAAACTGAACAACAACAACAACAACTCAATAAAGCTCAATAATTAAGCGGCATCTGTAGCAGTCAACTGTTACGATACACTATTTGCCTTCGCTCTCTTTACGTTGAACTGGCAAAAGCGTCCACACTTAGACCAAAAAAACCCTATCCTTTTTTCCCAGTGGAGGGCCAATGGCGTGTTTGAACGTAGCTCAACATCGATATCGTTTGGGATGTCTCCGATCAGTTTCTGATCAGCTTCCTTTGTATTCAGGTCTTTAGTCACTCTGACTTCACTGCCGCCGCTGTTAATCAATGATTTGGTATGCAGATGTGAGATTCTGGTATCCCAGCATAACTGATTAGAGCTAAATACATTCTAGTGTTTTTGCGGTCACTAAACATTCTATCGTCAATTAGTAAGCGTTTACGACGACAATGTTCATTTTGAACGCTGCACAATGGTTAGTCAAATGTTAGCAAATCTGTATCTCACTCATGTACGGCTGTAGTGCGAAAAACCCGACAATCATAAGGTCATCTTCGGATCGACAAGCACAAATTAGTCTGCACCGAATCCTGCTTTACAAGTGGCGCTTGTTGTTGTTTGTTTTTTTTTTAAACAACTAACATTTACGACGACAGATTTTTAGATCCACTGAACGACGGACCAGTCAGATTGGCAATCGAGCCGAATAAAAATTTCCGCTTCCTCATATGGTGATAACATGCGATCTCTTAACGTGATAACCAATTGATTATTTCAAACTGATTCAGAAGCAGTATGCTTTTTGGTTTTTCCTTCGCCACAGATTTCCTCGATCATTTCTGAATTATTTAAAATTAGCTATCGTTTGCTAATACGCCAAAATGGCTTTTGCGCGTACCAGTTCGCTAAATGATTATTGAGAGTTATTGAGAGTTGTTTATGGTATTGTTAATGGTTTTTACAGGGTTGTCATTGAATGCGGCGTTAAATGCTACACCCACGCGCGGCTGCTTTCACCTGATCCACATTGCGCTGAACGAAGTGGTTTCTTCAGAAAGCATTAACAGATATGCATTGGTTGTAATTGGTTACTGATTGTGTTGTACTGGATCAGAGATAAAATTAGTTATGGCAATGGCGTATGTCATGAAGTAACGATTTTCTCCGTGTTGTTCTGTCACTGATGCGGTACCATAAATATTTGACCATTACTACTTGTTAAAGATAAATGCAGGTGTACGCGGTTATTTCTTACAGCGAATGACGATTTATGTGACACTGATAATAGGAAAAAAATATTTCGTTCGGAACTGTTGTAGAAAAGCCCTGTGTCATGAAAGCCGCTAGAAAATTAACAGGCTTAATACCAATACTCATTGGCTTTTTTAAGGCTCGCCGCTTTTCCGGGCTAAATTGGGGATCATTATATGATTATCCTGTGCGTTTATGAACTCAAGCTCGCGTATGTATTCATTTACTCCCTAATCGTCGTTTACCCGAGGTAGAATTCTCGTGCGCATTTTCTTTACTATCACGGGCAATTGTCGGGCCTCGCAAGGTTTTTAGGCTTCAGTTTCTAAGGTCCTATGCTCATTTGCGACCTCAGACTTCTGATCGGCGTTATTACTGCATTTATTCAGCCTTTTGTATGAGAAAAACGTTCTTGGGTCGTTTGTTACGCAAGCGTTTCTACTGGTTAATAGCTTTTTTTAGTTTGTTTGTGTAGTTAGTTTCACAAGTATATTTTATGACTTTTTGGCTCAGACAGACATTCCGATAGGACTTTTCAGATCAAAATGTCACATGGACAGTCGGTTCATGTTATTTAATAACGCTACAAGCGCTTAGCGCAAAAATTGTCTCAATTTCGAATGGTCTACACCTAAGTGTCCGTTGTGCTATGGCGCAATCTAAATGGGGCTTCTCTTATTAGTACAGCTTATGGTGTCTCAAAGTCCCGCCACGATCCAGTCTAAAAACTTGCAGATCCTACCTACGCGATCTAATCATGTTACATCTAGTTTATACTTTCATACTATTAAGTAGTGGCAAATCATGAGCGAGTATTAACTCTCTAAACTGATTTCTGAAACCGCCAAATAGTTGTATTTGAATTTGTTTTTAAGATTTTATTAATTGATGAGAAGATGCATTATTTGAAAGTGGTCTTACTTGCAGTATTCCGTGTCCGACGTTCGTAACAATTCCCTCGAAACTAACTTACCTTTGCGAGGAGGTTCGTTTTGCCACATACTCCATGTTCCATCGAGCATACAAGAAAGTTAAGAGTTTGTATTTTAGCTAGGGCTTTAAGTTGCCTGTAAAATGCCATAATTACCGCATCTTTTTTGTTATATCTGAGTAGTTTGGGTCAATCAATACGATTTTTTTTTTAAGTGTGGCGCTGTTGTAAGCGCGTGCATGCTGCCAACGCTGGTTTAACTTTTACTGTTGGCAAATAGTTACTATGGCAACCTACATAAGTCCAGCAAAACCAGGGAAATGGATAGCTAACATTGACTTAAAGAAACATGGCATATAGCGGGTCATCGAGCAAATATTTTGCATTAAAGCCTGGCTCTCGCGGATTCTGGCGGTTTACTTTAGTGGACCTGATCAGTGGACGCTCCCATGATAATAGTTTTCGGTTCAGATGTGGAACTTTTCGATATACAGAGAGTACAGGTAAATCGTCAACCCCGTAATAAAAAACATCATCTCTAAAGAACCGATTCTACCTACTTAGTCGAGACACAGCCACAGATAAAATCCTTCAAGATAAACTTTTAATTCAAACTCATGGTATACTTTCAGAGTCAATAGTCAATATAGATGATAACAGGATGAAGATTCTTAGTGTTTCCATAAAAGCTTCCATACACAAAATTAATGCGCTTCAATGTGAAACTGATACCTACTTTTTGTTTACGCTAAATAACAACAAATACTCCTATATAGGTTAGCTTTTATTTTAGCGTCGAAATAAAAAAAAAATGAGTATACCGGCACAATCGAGTTTTGTTCGTTTTAATTTGACAAACATGAAAGTATTGTATTGATTTCAATGTGTCATAGGCGATTACGTTCAGAAATCAACCTAAAATATAGGGAAATCTGATATGTGTTTATACTGACTCCTACAAACACACCCTACACGAATAATAAACAAAACTTACGAAGAAGTGCCCACCAGAGCTGAATATATGAACACTTCTATAGACGGCTATTTATCAGCTATTAAATCGAGTGCCTTTTAATGTTTGTTTTTAGTGAACATGATGTGGGACGCTGGATCATTTGGCAAAATTAGTGCTCCAACTTGGCCGCTAGTAACACTGCTCGAGCATATTTAACTGCTGGCGTATTTAGCCTATATCCGATAATACATCGCTGATCATTCAAGGGCAGAGCGATATTTAGCTAGCTTAGTTTACGGACCCTAGAACTGTTAACCGGATAGTATCTACCAGCAGGAGTTAAATTTCCGGTCTGATTTGAGTGGCGCGATTCAAAAGAGAAACCATTTAACTGAGATCCGAGTCAAAGGTGTCACGTAATACATTGATTCTGTATACGATTTGTTGTGCTCGATCTGGAGATGTTGTCATGCATTTTTTTACCATCTTTACACATTATTTATTTGAACTTTTTCAGCACTTAAAAAGCTGCTTCATTGACTTCTTCTCCCGTCTAAGTATGCGTCGGCTAAGCGTTACGTCTGACGTCAAATGTGTATTCGTTTACCGGGGTTAGTCATTCTTAACTTTAATGCTCCGCGTGCGTTAGCCGGGTTGACAATGACTCTTCTGGCGCTTTTCGTATGCCGCCCACTGATAAGAATACTTGCACATTGTGTTGTTTATTGCCAGATAACGATTTAATTGTCAGTTGCATTAATGTCATTTAAAATTTTTTCGGCCCGCTAGTATGCGCCGTTCCCCCGTACTCATACCCTGCTTACGGGTCCTTCCTGTTGTCGCCCCCTACAGTGTCAAGTGACTGCCTAAATGCGACGTTGGATAGGATTGAACTCCGGCTTTTTTAATTTGGCGAGGGAAATTGTGCCTGTTTGGCCGCTTTCGTCTTTTCTCCCCGCTTTGACCCTTTCCACCATCGCCGTCAACAGCATAGGTAACGTATGTCCCTCATCCAAGCACTAATTATGTACCGCTCATTACGATGTTCATCTCATGTGTCCTTATGTCTGTCATTCTGACGGAGCACTTCCAACTACCTGTCTCTTCTCCTTTGCCAGACGGAGAGCGTTTAACTCTCCACCCGAACAAGGGCCGCTTATTTGCCGGCAGCCCATTTCGTAGCAATCGGCATCGTTTGTTGTGGTTATCGTCCTCAGCCTTTAGTTCCTCTGTGGCGCGGTTCTATTATAACTTTATCAGAAGGTGTTGTACGTTGAGTGTTTACGGAATTAGTCTACCGTTTTTCTTCGCGTGGCCAGAAAATCACTGGTTGTCGGCTCGATTTCACGTCGTATAGTAACACTGACACTCGGGCTGCATGGCGGCGTCAGTAGCATGACTAGTAGTACCAAACAGCCAAAAGCTGGAAAGATCGTTATGATCGCCTGGTTTTCGCAACTGTGTGCGTTTGTCCATGCAGCAAAAGAGTCCAGGAGACAGTGATGGGATTGCGGCTTGTACCAAACTGCCTGCTGATAATTAGTGTGCATATGCATCCGAATATGTCTGAGCGTGTTTGGCCATCAGTGGCTGAAGAGGTGCAAAGTGGAAATTGAAGCGAAACTTTTTTTTAGCAGATTTTGGTGCGTTATAGTGATAAGTCTCATTGTTGTTGACTTTTGCTCCGCCACGGAGTTAACTTGTGCTAGGGACACTGATTATTGTTGTTAATTAGACAAACTTCTATTCACATTGCCGAACTACATGCCTCTGCAATGAAGCTTTAGAGTAGAGAACTGTATTAGATAACATTCAAAAAAGGGTCGCTAATTTATCTATGCTATCAGACCAATTAATTTATTTTGTGATGTTTGCAATCAAAACGCATGTCAGACTGCCGGACTCATAAAATACTTATACGCAGATTCGCTCCGCGAATGTATGTTTCTTTCAACCATAACGTTCAATGGTATCAAGTGGAAAATATATAGTATATGTATAGTATATATATATATATAGT
>NW_019213692.1:42931-57227 GCF_002532875.2 Varroa jacobsoni
CTATATATAATATATATATATATATAGTGAGTTAGAACGCTGTTCTACTATCATCGTTTGTTTATGTCATATCACTGAGCATAAGTGTCTTCCTAATATCAGTAATAGGTAAAACACTGCTGTTGATATAAAGGCGTGCCCCTTTGCCGGAGAAAGACCAAACAGGATCTTTAACATCTATGTGTGGGTTTTTGATCCCAAACTACGAGGAACAATTGAGTGCAATAGCACGGCAACGCCTGAAGTGGACCGAACACTTGAGTGATACTGGCCAGTTGGCAGCACCATGCATACATATGGTTCGCTAATTATCCAATCAGTGTCGGGCCATTCAACTGGAGAAATTCTATTTCAAGTGCCTACAATTCACTGCTTCGGAAAAAGATGTTTTAAGTTCTGAGGTAAGGATAGGTCACGATTGCATTAGAGAGGGCATAAATTGCAACTTCATGCCTATCGACAGTAACCCAACTAGTCAGGACAGTCAACCTGCAAGCTTTTTGATAAAATTCTGCTCAAAGCAAAACAAGTAGCAGCAGTAAAAGACCTCAACTGATGAACGAGATACGCTATTGAACTTCGCAGTACGTAATACATGACAGGCTATATCGTAGGCCTAGGTGGTAGGCATAGACATTTCGTTTCGTACTGGGACGGGCCTTTTGATGGAACGCTCAACAGCAATCTAAAGGCTACATCGTATCTCTCCTATAGGTCTACAAAACTATAGTTAATGTTTAGAACCATAGTCTAACACGGGTCGTAGCACAAAAGAATAACGTTAAACACCTAGAGGGTCTAAATCGTGAAGAAATTTGAATTGTAAGATACGAAGTTACTTTTCAATCAAGTAAAACGGGAATTCACAGCAAAGTTATCGACAACTTCGATACGTGATATTCTGCAAGTTTCTTAGAAACGAACCTAGCAATGGTTTGTAAATCTCCGTTAAACAGCCATTCTGTCCAAGCTGAATCCTAAACAAATACGAATGTCAAACGACCCTGAAACAGGTGAAATGAAATTTTGATTACATGATATATTGGTAAGCACCACTCCTAATCAGTAATTATTACAAGTAAGTAAACTACTGACACAGCACTTACTCAAATTGATCAAGCAGAAAGGAAGTGATTTAACGTCGCAGAGAATATGCCAGAGAGTCTTCTGATGACTTTCTCCCATTGAAAAATACAAAACCGGACCAAACTCCCTAGTGGCCTACATACATTTTAAATTGTCACCATGGACATTATGTTGGCCCACCTTGTCATGTTAGCTATAGACGTGTGTCTGTAATGAACGGTGCATGCGTGTGCAGTATGTGTGGGAGACGATTCATGACACATGGCCATGTATACTGGTACGCGCCACTCTTCCAGACGACCTTTGCAAACCTATTCACACAGATATGCTCCAGCATCGGGGCAGTGATAATCCTGCTGACTGAAACTGGCGCGCAGTAGTTCACTGTAAACCTCAATAATATTTCAGGCTGTGGCTGGTAATATGCGAATGGTTCGGTAAAGTGGCAACAGCCGGGGCTGCCTTTCAAATCACTGGGAACTGGCATAACATGCCTTTATAGTGGAAGCCCTATTGCTGGAACATGGGACGAGGTAAACAGGGGATGGAGCCGTATAGGATAATAGTTTGTAGCCTCGATCCAGCCAATCATAGTTGAATATAGTATTTCAGCCATTGCTAAACAGACAACTACAAACGTCCTCTGGAACGTGCACTGCTAGCAAAATTGACCGTTTGCCGTGTGAAAATCACGTGTCTCTTTTTCACCGGCCAAAGTCTGTTAGAAAATGCTTACTAGCTTCCTATCTAAATCGTCTCCATTGGCTACGCTGGTTCTTACTTGTAGAAGCCTACTTTATGTCCCTTTTTGATAACCACCAATAACTTCATACATACCTTGCCGGCAATAGCGCTTGAGTGGAAAAACAATTCGATTCAAAACCATTCGCTCAGCGTTATTTCGTAGCAAAAAGTTTTCCTTTTTGGGCTATTTTTTGTTAATAATTAAACGCTCACCTCAGATCCAGAAACCAAACGGCAGTTCTGTCACCGTGTACTATATAATAATAATAATAATAATACGACATTAATTATAGAACAACGATCCAATTTCTATTTCCGGCAATGTCTGCGCGGCTGCTTGAAAAGTTAGCAGACGCTGGTTCAAACCAAGCCAGCGGCACATAGTGCAAAATATCTGTGATCGAATTATTTATAGTGTCTAGTTATACGTTAACACATCCATAGATAAAACGATAAATAATCGAGAAAAAAAAAAAACTAGTCCTACCTTCAAAGGAAAAAAATAGTAAATTACAGTGCCGCATTGAGTCTATATAAATATTATGGCCAACCATTTCTATTTCGAAAGTCCACACTTCTCCATATTGGAATAGGCGATAAGCTTGGAAGACGTTTAACAGTGACGTCTGTTCCAGAACTATTCTATCAGATGAAATATCGAGATTGAAACGTTCGAAGTAATGCTTCCTAAAAGTAGAGACAGTTTGTTGTGTGTAGATGTGGTCGTTGCGCCACTACAATTTGTACAGCTTTCAAAAGGAAGCCTTACCTAAACTTTACAGCCGAAGGGGTCTCCTGAAACGATCAACAATGTGCCTGATTTTTTAGGTCAGTCACGCCCACCTATTGAATTCTCTCGCAGGTTGTATTGTGGCCCGCGTAGTTGCCGAATAATATAATACATGGGGCAGGTAAATGGGCAGTTTGTTGTTTTCATATTCATGACTAACTATTCGGGGGGGGGGGGGTGATTTTGTGCTAAAAATAATGAAAAAAATTAGAGCAAAAAATCATGCGTGGATATCAACAACTGTTATGATTATACGATGTCGTACATGTTGACGAGTTTCACGAATGGCCTGAAATAGTGACACCTGCCAGAGGCCTGTTTATCGGTGGCGCCGAAAGCGACAGATCATTCTTCTAGCACGGCGATGGCGTTGCTACTAGAAGTTATTATTCTAGTTCTAAACTACTATTTGTAATCAGAAAAAGTAAAAGCAATAAAACTGAGATTAAATTATCTTGTTTGTCGTTTGTCGGCCTCTAAACTATTATTGATCCAACTGTTTCATTTCGAGTAGAAGACGAAAATATTAAGATAAAACCGTTCTACTTACTCTACCAATACTAGAAACGTTGTAATAACTGTGCTAAATCAATCTCATCGAGATTGTGTTTTCTCTAATTTAAATTATCAGGATTTTCTGTATGTTACCAGAATCATGAAGTTCTATTGTTTGAATCCGACTGACCTTTATCACAAAGCAAATAGAGACGACTCGAAAGAAAAACCAAGTTGACGTTAGCACTCTCTATAAAATTTGGTTTTCTGCCAATACGAGTAGCATTAAAGCCAAAATTATTCGAAGTGTCTATAGAATGCATAGTGTTACAGGACTGCGAAATGAAAAGTTGTTCTTTCAGTAAAATCCGTATCATCTTCTCAGCTCGTTTGCAGACGATGATTTCCAGACGTTGCACTACTTGAAAGCATAAGGTAGACGAAAATGCAGATGATAGTTTCTTTTTTTCTTAACTTCTCGACCAATTTTGACGAATCCTGCAGTTATAAGAAACGTAAATATCATTAGGTTAGCATCTATTCGCAGGTACAGCAAATCATCAGCTAAAGAACTAAACTTATTTCATAGCCAATGAATTACTCGTGATGCTATCCAACATCCAAAAAGCAATTTTTCAGCCAAATACTACACGCAAACAAGTACTCTTTCAATAAAAAACCTACATTAATGCTTTTCTAGTAGAGTACTCGTAGCTTTCTACACCAGCGTATCTTTCTACAAACCTAAACATTGATCTGTATAGCCCAGTTATGATATCTGTCTCTCGTGTAAAATGTGCAAAGAGTCCTTTTTTTCATCTATGCACGCGCGTCGCGCATTTATCACTACGAGACTTAACGCTTTTAGTTAAAAGTTGTTTCAAGCGCGATATTTGTCCAGCGACCGCAGACAGCCGCCATTGTACAGTTGTGTCAGTTACAAATGGCCACAGCTGTTCGTCGTGTGGCACACATTTCGCGCTGTAGCAGATGATGAGTGGCGATATCAATGAAACTGTGCTAGATTTAGAACTAGCAATCATCTGAATAGCCGGCTTAAGTTAAACAATTTCGAGAAACACCTCCGTGTCTTCCCATGCTCACCGCTGGTGATACTGTACAGATTATATCGGACTCATCGCCGTCTGAGGTATGAGAAGTGAAAACAAAATCATAAAGAACTTTTTTTTTTGTAACACACGAGAAATAAATGCATTGATCACCTCGTACCATTGTACACGAGGTCGTAGACTGCTACAGAGCGACGAACGGCAGGGTGCGCGGGCAAGCAAAAACGTCCATGCTACAAATGATTTTCCTATACGTTTCTAGCCTTCAGATAACTGGCTTTGAGCACAAAAAGGAGCGTATCCGTGCTCAATTTTGAGCTTAGACCACCTTACTTGTCTCCAAATATTGGAGGCCAAAACGTTCCCCTTGCGCCAGAACTATTTCTTAAGAAAAAAAAACTTGTATCGAAACATGCGCGAAAGTACGGAGGTCGTTTTATGGTAAATCGAAGGCTTCAGATACGCGTCGCATATAATTAGAGTAAGACAAATGCTCTCTTTGGCAAGTACAATCACGAGATCTGATCAATGCCGTTTGCTCGAACGAAATGAAACGGCCGGTCGTCTTCGACCCTTCTTTGATAAAAATAAATAATTATTTTCGAAATTAACGGATTTAGAAGGCGTGTTTATAATGAGTAAAATCGAACTTTCGATGAATGCTTTTGTTCGGAGTGCTAGTCTGGAATGGTGAACGTGCTATTTAAAAGGTTTATCTGCATGTTCTATGAATTGTTGTGTGACCATAAATAGTTGAAGTGAAAAGGGGAAATCTAACGTCTTTGAGATAAAAAGCTTCGTACCAGTGGTAGGTTAGTGGGTAACGAATTTAACTATTCATTTTAGAGACACGTTGTGGTCTGGGTTCGATTCTGGGCATCGACAGGCATTGTTTTGCGCTGGGAGCCAGCCAGCGGTCCTATGGAATGTCTGGCGGCAATAGCGGACGCAAGGCTTAAAACGTTATATCATTTAACAGCTTACACTAATCTATCCGTGCAAAATACGTAGCTGAAAAATATAAGTACACAACGCCGTTTACAGCTCAGCTGTGTATGAAGTGTTACTGAGCGATTTTTGACATGACAATTATGATACTATTGAACGTATATACTATGAAATGACTACTATTGCAAAGGAAGCATTTAAAACGAGCTTGTGAGCGGTTTAGGCCTCACATTGTGGCTGATTGCATTGACCGGTGATTATATCAAATAAATAAAATTATTATTATTAAACTGAAAGTGGTAGCTTTAACAAATGCATGAAAAAATGTCTAAGAAAGAAGTCACAAGGACAAGTCCGCGTCCAGATGCACAGCTCACTATATGTGTTTATGCTCCCCAACGTTATGATTCCTAAGGTGTTGGGATCAGGAGATAAGCGAGAACTTGTTGTTGTTGTTCTAATGGCGTTATTCTAAACCTTACGTTTGCAGGTATCATGCGTCGCGAATACCGGGCATAGTCTTCAAAAGGCAAACTTAGGTAACGCTAAGCCTTTGTATTGCATTCCTCAGCAAATAGACAACTTCTCAGTCCCCACTACTTCGTCATGGATGGACCAATGTCAATACATGACATGACGAACCGCTTTACGTGGTTCGACTATGTCATGATGATTGCTGTTCTGGCATCCTCTTCCTTGATTGGTATCTATTTTGCCTGGAAGGTAAGGAGAGCTCTGGACGGTAACGACGTCACCTTAATTGTCTAACGTGACAGTTAAATTAGGAAGCGAAATCAATTTGCTTGGGTGATGAGCCTTTATAGCTTCCATGTAGAGTTTTTTCGAATCTTAAGGATGGTTGGATATCAAGACACAATGACAAACAGCCAAAGCTTTGGGAAATCTACTTTGTCAATGACGTATTTCATTCAACACATTGGTTTAGCGGGCCGTATAGAGTTCTAACGTCGAACATTTTCAGGATCGCAAAAAAATGAACAACAAACAATTTCTTATGGCAAATCGTCAGCTGGGTGCCTTTCCGGTATCCATGTCCTTGATGGCCTCCTTTCAAAGTGCTACGACCTACCTGGGTTACCCATCGGAAATGTTCTACCGAGGAACACAATACTGGGCGGCCATCTTTGGCCTGGCAATCTCAAATCTTATCGCTGGCGAGTTCTTTCTGCCCGTCCTGTACGATCTCAAACTCACGTCTGTCAATTCGGTTAGTATAATGGCGCCATTAAATATCCAAACCTTTTTCAAAGATCATAATGAAATGATTATATATTGAAGAACTATTACATAAAAAAAAAAAACGATATATTACTATTACTAATTTGCTTTAACGACTTAACATTGCGGTTGTACATATGGTAATAAAGATCTTTGCCTCGAAAGCGGCTTCACCAATTTATATTATGTAGGTCAGGATCTAGGGGTTGTCGTCACAAGCTTCTTAACCGGACAACTCTTGTAAATAACGCTACCGTATCTTATGAACGAAAAAATGTTTCAGCGTCTTAAGCCGCGTGCTTTGATATCCACAACACAGTCTAACAGCTTTGATGCTCTGTCATTTAGATCAGCGGTTTCATAATCTTGCATTTTGTCGGGACCGTGAGGAACGTTCAAAGCGTGTATGTGTCATTTTGAAAATATCTACATAGTGAATTGTATCACTCTATCTAAATGTGGCCTAGAGGACCTCTGCCGTTAACGATGAGTTTGCGGATTAAAATTGGGAACAGTTCAATTAACCCGAAGGAATTAGCCCAATTGCAGTTGTAGTAAATGTTCTATACGTGAACCCCTATCACGCACAAACGTCTCACAAACTATTACTCGCAGTATCGTGACATCTGTGTGGCTGCTTATTCTACTTAGAGGCCTAGATTCTATTAAACAAAAAAAGCCTGTGCTCTTTAGCGGCAGTGGAGGAACCTATTCCTCTTAAGCCCACGCGATTTTCTGGCCACAAATCTAGTCATAAGATTTAACAATGCCAGGCCGTTAGTCGCAATCTCTATATAGATGGTAACGATGTATATTAAGTACGCGTGCCGACGCAATTTACAGTTAAAAAGGAAGAACAAAAGAAAGATCTTTTACGATGGCTTATCTTTGAACAATATTTTTCCTATCTTTAGTACCCATACAGCAAAGGTCGATTTACAAAGCCTTAAAAAACGGATTGTATTATCTGTTGAAAATAACCCGATAAGACGTGATAGTGAAGCATAAAATTAATTGAAATGATCGTAATGACGTAATTAAGGCTCGCATATGTCAGGATTCCGTTTTAATAATCGCGGTTGATTTAAGTGTATGGGGAAGATTACATTAGGGATAGACTAAAAAGATACAAACGGTTACCATGGTGCAGCTTGTTATTTACCAGATGCCATAGCCGTGTATAATTTTTACGTACGCAACGTCTGTTTAGACCTTGATATTTTCACAGTGTTACCTTTTATATAGAGTTCGAATGAAGAAAACGTAATCCAAATTAATACAACGAGCTTGTGGCGGACTATTTCAAAAACATGCTGCGTGGACAGGCGAGTTGAAAACACATAAAATTCCGCTAAGGTAATGACATTATAAAAATCAAATAAAAGAAAATGTGCCGCCAATTATCACTTATCTGGCTGCCAACGCCGCTGATGTGGATACATTAAAATACTTCGCTGGGATAAATGCACAGTAATGTACACTTTAATTTATTAGCTTTCGAAACACTACAGACTAAATGTATAAAGTTATTATCGGAAAATACAGATTCCTCAACAATTTTATACTCGGATTGTACACCCAGGGTTTGCTTTGGTATTATCGTTCTTTTAGCATACTTCAGCAGGAACAAAGCATCTACAGCACACGGTGCTTAAATGATCTATACATTATCTGCAAAGCTACTGTATATTTTTTGCGTAAAGAAATTAGGTGCGTGACATACTTTGCACACCTATTGCGATTACTATTTTCACCACACCGCTCGTTTTCCCAGTAAATCTACATTTTCCTAGTATAGACGGCCTTCTATACCGTTAGGTAGTAACCCTAATTGGTTTATGAAAATTTCGAGGGGATTTCGCGGGCGTGCTCTTTATTGTCAATTGCTGTGAATTTTCTTTTTCAGTACCTGGAATACCGATTCAATCGTTGGGTTCGCGTTCTTGGTGCAGTATCGTTCACATGTAATAATCTCTTGTATATGGGCGTCGTGTTGTATGGTCCATCTTTAGCCCTTAAGCCTGTAGTTGGCCTACCGCTATGGACGTCAATTGTAGGACTTGGCTTGCTATGTACCTTCTACACAACCCTTGTGAGTGTAACCAGAAAGGTTTTCAGAGCTGTTTCGAACGATGCTAGTACTACGATGTAAACTCATTGCACATAAACTCTTGCTGTTTTGACAGAAAGCTATTTTTCATAGATGTTACATGATTATAAAGACGACTTTATGATCATGCAACACCAGCAAAAAATAGCTTTTAGTAGTGGAAAACATCGATAAGGATAACGTATGCATTATTAATTACTTTATGACCCTGAACCAGGGTGGCGTCAAAGCTGTGGTGTGGACAGACGTCATGCAAATGTCTATTGCGGTGCTTGGAATGGTCGCTTTGAGCATCGTTGGGATCATTAAGGCTGGAGGACTTAGTGAGGTAAGTGATTTTGCACGAGATACGGTGATCGCGCTAGAATACACAAAAGAGCTTTTTCAATACTACTGAGAAAATGGTTCTTCGATGTTTGAAAATAAGTGAGAAGAGTGCGTTACGCAGTTACCTCTGTTGTCGAATTACGTCCTCAACAAAAACATTTTCTTCGCGACTCTATTACTATCGGTCTCATGTACCAATGCGCTTGCAGCGCTCTCATATAAGTAACAAATGGGAATCTCCAGATTACTCTATTGTAAAAGAAGTGTTCTTAAATGGACCTTCAAGGCGCTATATTAACAACGGCTCGACCTGATTATAGAGCGTAACAATAAATAAAAAAAACAACAAAAAAAATATTCTATCAAATGACGGTACAAATATTAGTCGTTTATCGTAAGGCGAGACGCACAACAGAGAAGGCTTTGCCGTGTAACGTGCAATCAGTGTACATTTATTCAACAGGAACAATGCCCAGCTTCGGAGAAGGCGAAGAACCTCGCTAGACAGCCACTTGAATCAAACGGCATATAGTGCAATTTATAATATCAACCATGGCATGCCTAGGCTGAAAGCTAGTCTAACCTTAGAACGTATGCGTGCGCGTGTGTGGGTGTGAGGTCGGATCAAGTGGTGAGATAATAAAAGCCCGGAGGCGGAAAAGTCTACCAGGGAGGCAACATTCTGCATGTTAGCTGGATGTCGGTCGAGGGGATCGAATCTACAATTTGGAATCTGAACCGGGTCTATCA
Organism: Varroa jacobsoni; assembly: GCF_002532875.2. Taxonomy (NCBI): domain Eukaryota; kingdom Metazoa; phylum Arthropoda; class Arachnida; order Mesostigmata; family Varroidae; genus Varroa; species Varroa jacobsoni. The sequence continues at coordinate 52,491 of NW_019213692.1, forward strand.
TGAGAATCTGTATCCTGACATCGGATAAAGACCCCACTGGATGCTTTGATAAAAGTGAAGACTAAGTCGCTCCTATTGCCAAGGCAGGCATACAGACCTTGGTCCTTTTATTGATATACACATGTAAGTCGAATCAACGCAAAAGCAATGAAGCAGCTTAGGACCTATGCAACGCCAGAATACGAGAGACCTAAATGTTCTAGGAAATGATTATTGGAATTCTCATACTCAGCCTTTTCAGAAAGAAAGATCATAGGGGGAGGTTTCTTCAATGTTTTGCGTTCTAACTTGGACTAATAGTAACAGATAGAATGAAAACATTTTAAAAAAAAATCTACCCAACGAGAGACGTTGTTTTATGCCGCATACGATGCTGCAGCGAGTATTTCAGCTCAGTAGAGAAGATGCTAATGGATGACATCAAGGTCACATATAAAGGAACCGATCACAATACTGTCAGACTATGGTTCAAGGTAACTACAAGAAGCCAAAAAAGGGAGCCAAGACAAGTGTGACTAGTATTCGGCAAGAATGAGATGAATAGTTAGTTTGATGGACGATAATGCGAATTTCGGAATTCTACTCGGAACTATCCTACGAGATAAGGATAAGTTTCGATATATACTCGAATATAGCGCGCAGGGAATTTGAGGAACAACAACAAAAGACCCTAACCCAATATAATTATCGCCAGACCGGGCTGCTGTCGGCAGCTTTAACCTAACATGACTCAGAAGTCCCTATAGGAAGAAACATAAAATTCGGAATACCAACAAAGGGCAACGTGATTGCATTTAACAGAAACGTACTTCGTGCTTCTGGGGATCATTACGAGCCGAAGACAACGTCTGTAGGAGACGACAGCGAGAGGTGACGTAAAATTCTACCGGCCTGAAATGGCAGATATGAATGGTGTACAACGCTGTAAGCATGAAGAAAACTTATCAATAAGACGAACGTCGGAGAATACTCGGATACAAGAAAAGCACCGCACAAGAAGCGAAAGAAACCATGCAGATAGTGTCAGATAGACCAAGCGCGATACCGGCATTACTTTCAAGGAATTTAATGAACATAAGTACTCATATTTAGCAAGGCGATGCAGTAATATTTCAGCTGGAACGTATTCAATAGGATGTGACTTAGTATATTTACTGGTGAACATTTCATCTAAAATGGAAACCCATCCATCACAATATTTGTCATCCTATACAGAAAAAATACAGACGTGTACAGGAAGAGAGGTACGGATGAAGAAACAGGAAATTTTAGCAAAAACGTAATGCATATTCTAAAAGGATTGAATGCTGCGTCTTTATACGTCAATATCGTTATAAAGCGATAACAGAAAAATTTTAGGTAGCAGATCAAACAACTAATGCGTGTTTCTCTCGATGCTACCAAAGCGTGCGTCCAAGTGGACAAGAACTCGGACAGTGATCGCCGGTCCGTCTCGTTCTATATATAGCATACTTGGGAGGATAATTAATCCTTTTTATGATCCCATCAGCTGGATAACTGATAAAGCCATAGAAACACGTGGTTTAGCGTCTAGTGCGGGAGCCTTCTCGAACAGAAGAAGTTCAAGATACGAGATCGACCGTTCGCGACTTAGCTGCTCTTGATCGTGAATATCTAGAACGTCTAGACTCTAATATCAGCTGGGACACAGCACTGAAATGACATCTAATATGTCCAAGAGATCAAAAGTGGTCTTCTCAAGAAAGTCGGCTGGCGCTGTGATCGCACGAATTCGTAGCAATGCGAATTAAAATAAACAAAGAATACGATCTTACCAGTACTATGGTTTTATATCCAGCCTATTGATGCTTTATTGGGTAAGTTCTTTCTGGCGTAAACGATGCGCTGAATGAATGAGCTGTGATTTAGTAGTAAGCGATCGGCGTTATTTCAGGTATTCCGTATCGCCAATGAGGGTGGTCGTTTGCAGTTCTTCAACACTCAATGGGATCCCAGTTCGGGAACAGTGCTTTGGAACGTTCTCATTGGTCTGTAATGTGTTGCGTAGCACCCTGTAAGCTTAAGTCGAATCGTCTGCAGTTGTTTGAAAATAAAGTACACATTCTAAAGTTCGAACCCCTAAGGTGTGTCATTGCTTAAATCGCAATGTCTACCAATCAGCAACGTAGAGATGACATTAATTTAGATGATGAAGTTATTCGACATTATCTGTCTGTACAGCCCGATTATCTTTTCAGTACGCTTTGGCCTCGTTATTTATGTCTGCCGCAATATTAGTAATATAGTTTGTATTTATATTTGGTGATTGCAGGTACCACGATGGTCTGGTTGGGCTCGTATGGGACTTCGCAGACAGAGGTGCAACGTTTTTGTTCGGTATCTACGCTAAAAAAAGCGAGATTGGCTCTCTACTGTAACATCCCTGGGGTGATGTTCAACATTTCGCTGGGATGTCTTGCTGGTTGGTAACTATGTTTTGCGGCTATTTAACGTCGATGCGAGTCGTCGTTAACCTCTACATTTCAGAGAGCGTGGGCCCAGAAATGGTATATCAATTGACACACGGTATGTAATACCATCGATACGTGTACCCAAGTGGGGCACATCGATAGCGATCGTGGTCGTAAAAACATTTACTCTTGCGTGTGTTTTTCGTAAACGTTCACTCTGTTTCGAAATTGAGTACATCTTAATGACAGTTGTAGTCGTAATTTGTTTCAGGTTTGGTCATATATGCCAACTATTACGACTGCGATCCGCTTCAGGCCAGACGAATCGATAGCCCTGATCAGCTGATGCCTTACTTTGTGATGGAGGTAGTAGAGCGAATAATTGAAAAATTGCGCCAAATAAAGTATGTTCCACATATAAGTAATCTACAAGATTTCAGGTGGTCCTCCCAATTAGTTATTATTTTGTGTAATAACTTACGTAAAGCCCTCGATTTGGACGCAAGCACAACACAGAGACACGTATTTTCATCTGTTCTGTTGGCTATGTTTACATTATTTCTTATGCGAAAGCTGGGCGCATTAAAGGATAATGCATAATTTTTATCCGGATCACGTGGGGCTCTTGTAAAATTCACTAGAATTCACCTAATCGCCGTGTTACAAGTTTTATAAGGCACAACATTCGCTTTGTGCTTTGGTCATAGTGCTACAGTGGCTCATTTTCGCGTTATTCCACCTATAGGTATTAGGCGGTATCCCTGGCCTGCCGGGCCTATTTGTTGCAGTGATTTTCTCGGCAGCCTTATCTACGCTTTCATCCGGCTTCAACTCGCTGGCCGCTGTTGCCTATGAAGATTTTCTTCAATTTGCAAAGTTGCCTCTGCCTCCAATCGTCGTAACGAAAACTGCGGGTTTGTTGAGATCATTCATTTAATGGCAATTTTGCTAATTATAACTTTTGTTTTCCCATTGCCCAGTTTTGAGTGTGGTTTTTTTTGTATTTATTGAAACATAGCGTATTAGTAAGGGTCAAGACTGCGTAAAGGAAAAATGACTGCTAATTTATAAATGTGTCCAGTAGTAGAACAGGTACAACTAAACATTGGCTATAATTTCCAAAACGATCATTTAATTATTTGTAAAAGGTTCTTGTTCAGTCGTAGCAATGTGCTACATATATATATATATATATGTAGCAGAACTCAACTTATGTATATATATATATATATATACATATATATATATATATATATACATATATATTGTGAAAGCTGATAAGAGTGATATGCGTTTTATCTGGTATTATGATTTTCAGCGGCTACATATGGCTTCCTAACGGTCGGGTTAGCCTTTCTTGCAGGATCAATAGGTAATCTGATTAAAGCCGCATTCGCGATGTCCGGTGCCCTGTCCGGCCCGCTGCTTGCAGTGTTTGCCCTGGGCATGTTTCTACCACATGTGAATGGTAAATCCGCCCTCCTCGGTTTGCTAGTAGGACAGGCAGTTTGCCTATACATTGTGAGCTCAGCCGTTTCATCTGATGATGGACAGAAACTTACTACGTCAATCGACGGTTGTACGACGCCTACGCTCAACTCTGCTAGCACGGTCTTGATGAATGCCACGACAGTCAGTACGGAAACATCAGGCCCTTGGCCACCATCTCAGCGAGCCACCACAAAGATCTCACATCTGCTAGTGCCAATATCTGGTTTTTCGGTGACGTTTATCGTTGCGCTTCTTTCGATTCTCGTGTTCGGGACAAACGATCCTCGATCCGTAAACCCTAACCTCCTCTCAAAGTACGTGAGGAAGTACTTGCGTCGGGTAGAGACGACGATTGGTGCGGCCACAAAGGATGTACCTAGCAGTGAGAGAAACACCAGCTATAAAACCGGTGATACCCAATTGTAGACGTTCCGTCCACTTCGCATTTTCTAACAAACAAAGTTGCGCAGTTAATTTAGCTTAGTTGTCTGCGACATCCCTTTCGACCACTGGCCATTTCATGGCTTAGAGGAAAAGCTATATTTCTGGCAATGATTTGAAACAACATTATTATATCACACACAACCATTATAAATAAGTTGGCATTTGCACTCAAATATGTCCGACTCACCTACTAGTTCCATTGAATCTGTTATATACAGTTAACGAACCTTCGTGCTCAGTATTGTTTAGCAACAGAGAGAATATTTTCTCTGCCGATTCCTTCCCTTGGCTGCGAACTTGATGGCTATTTAAATTGAAAGAAAGTTGACCAAACTTTGCGTAACCTAAGACAAACATTTAAATAATTAAG